>NW_015114506.1:0-11568 GCF_001443285.1 Poecilia latipinna
TACATACTCACATTTTTAAGAAAATTAAGTTTGTCTTTAATAGTAAACTTTGGTGTTACTTGTTATGCTTAGTTCTTTCTAAGCAATTTATGGGTATCTTTTTTAGTCTTTAGTGAAAAAATACACTTTGGAAATTAAATTATTCCGTATTTTGCTAGATGCGACTTTTAAATAGTAATTGACTTGACTTTGTTACAGATTAGAATACAGGTTGATTATAAAGATAATCTCAATATTCCTGAGTGACATAACCTGTCTCTGGTATAGTTTTTTTGTTGTTGTTGTTGTTTGGAAATAAAATTGTTGTTTAAAAAACAATTTTATTTTTAGTTTTCTTATGATAAAGGAACTTGCTTATTCTCAATTTGTTAGCCCAGATATTATTTGAATTATTACATTACAAAATGTTTATAAAAGTATGAGACCATAAGTTTTAGTATATTGAAAGTTCAGTGTCATTTGAAGTATACATCCTGAAAATCTGAGCTCATTTGGAAATATAGGCAACTTTCAGTGATTTATTTATGTCAAATGTTAAGGAATTTGAACATAAATTCAAATTCCTTAACATTCCTTTCAAATGTTCTTTTCAAATCCATTCATTCAGTTTTGTAAAATGAAACTATTCTAATTGTGGCGCCCCCTAGTGTTGGATGCTTACTGACCTCAGAATCACGATTCAGGTTTGGAAAATAATTATATTTCTGCCTGACTCGGTTTTTAGCCTGTTAGCCATAACACTTTGTGCATTTCTTTAAAATTTGTTTAGATTTGAAAATTCAGCTAACATTACTCCATTTGGCTTCATCTGTAAACACAATATTCACTTTTCACGGTCTTTCTAAGTTCTGCTATGAGATTTCGTTGGCCTTGTCTGATGATTAATCATGTTAAGTGTTTTGAACATATGAAGTTTTTTTTAAAGATGTTTTTTGTCTTAAGCCATAGAGACACCTGTTGGAGAGCTTTAGGAAATGTTTGTTTTCGGTTATTGGTGGAGGGACTGAACATATACTACCAGTGAAGTCTACAGCCTTTTTTAGCCAAGATAATCAAGGTACAAACCAACCAAACTGTACAGTCATGTTTTTATGCTTCCACTAATTGAACCTCTAGTTAATTTAACTTTTGCTGGAGGTAGATTTGGGAAAATACACTAAACAGCTTTTAAATACCATGAATAATGACTTTATAATGAGCTGTTGAAGTTTTAAATGTTATCCAATTGCTAACTTTTAGCCGTGACGAATGTAATGCGCCAGCTTGAAGCTATGAAGTTTATCAGAAATTGCTAGCGGTGTAAACAACAATCCTCCACTGCGAAGCGAGAAGTGCAGAGCCAAACAAGATGGCTGTCATTGCTAATTTAATATTTGGAAGGAGGCTGAATGTCTTTCTTCACTTCCTCTGCTGCCATTAACAAATTAAAACCCAGTTTAGGCAGGATGCAATTCTAAAACAGAGCAAAAAATCAACACCATCGTTCACTGGGCCATTGAGAAATTGAGCTCAATAGGAGAAATTCAAACGGAGCAGTGAAGGGAGATGAGAATCAAACAAAGTTGCGTAGGAAGGCAATGGCCAGGCTATAACAATATGTATAAACTGAATAAAAAATCAAAAACTTTGCTTTTGTAGACAATCAAAATTACATGTTTTGTTTGGGTCAACTTTTCCATTGATGTAAAATCTTTTATCTTAAAACAAGGGTTTTCCACCTCCATATCTGTAACTGAGTTTCCATTACAAATGTGCGTAAAGCTTTGACAATATTCGGCTAATGTCAAAAAAAGACAATTTTGCAATTGCAGCGTTTCTATTAAATAAGAAACTAAATAAAAATCACAAATGATTACGTTTGTTTTGGCGATAACAAGCCCCACCATGATCCTCAAACTACTTCCTGTCGTCTTCTTCGTGGGTTTGCGCCAGAGGCAACATCCGGTTGTTGATCGTGTAACTTGTGTGATGTGAAAAAAGTGTTTTCATTGCAGTTTTGCTAAAAAAAAAAAAAAAAGAAAGAACACCTCATCTCGGGTCCAAAGGAAGTTTCTTCAAAATTGGCGAGTTTCCATTTAGCAAATTTACTGTCAAAACGTCAAATTGTGCTATTATGTAGTCAGTGGAAATGCAACTGCTGTCAATAATTCTTCTTCCTCACATTGGTCACACCAAAGCAGCACCCAGAGATACTGCAAAAGATTAATACATTTCTGCTCTGAAAAGGCTAAAAGCAATAGGACGGACATAGTTTGTCTTGTACAAAACACAATAAAGCCCATTTACTTCCTGTTGATTTCCCACCCAAATTAATCTGCATTAACTGTTTTTAACACGGAGTGAAAATGAGTTCTTGATCGCCAAGCAGATGTAATTGTGTAAATGTGTGACGTCAACTTTTACTGCTTCATTGCAGATTTGCCAATACATCACTGAAATAGCAGCACCTTTATTTATGACTTCTTGCTTTGTAAAGTGTCAGGCTACTGTTTTGCACTTTGTTGTGGATGTTGTTGTTTGTATTGGTTCCATTCATGTACAAACCTGTATACAGATGCACATAAAATAATGTGTGTCATCACCTGGAATGACACGTTGTAGCTCCATGTTGTTAAAAAGAATACTGGTAATAATTAATGGTGTATTTTTGTGTGATAAATGTATATACATATATAAAATATAAGAACAAATTGGTTTACTTTTAAATGCAGCACTGAAGAAGATGTTTCTCTATTTATTTATTTATTTATTTATTCATCCAGTGTCTATAAGAGTACAGTTGTAAATGTGAGGTTGAATAAATTATATTACTTTAGCACAGCTTTGGTTTCAGTTCTTTTTTCTTTTTTTCAAACTTATACATGTTACAAAATATGCATGCTGCAATCTGTGTTTGGCATATAAATATGTTCATGCATGTTTGAAATGTTTTAGGTAGGAGAAAATAACACATTTATTAAGAGGAAAACCCTTAAAAGCACTCAGAGAGTCAAGTTTCCATGAAACAATCCTGGGTTAAGTCTTTATATACGCAACGGATTTATGAGGAAAAGCAGCAGCTGGGTGCTGCTATTCAACGTCTTTATTTATTTATCCTTAGATAAAATGCACTATCCGGAGGTGTTCACATTTTGGGTTTCATTCATGTTTTTGTTCCATTATTATTATTGCACAACAGGTCTTGCCATATTCTGTTATTGCCTTAAAGGTCTTCTTGTATTTTCCATTCATTTGTATTTTCTCCATTTATTCCTGTGTTGTGTTTTTTGTGTGTTTGGATTATTTTTTCTTTTTGATTGGTGTTATTTTTCTCACTTGATTTGTACTTTTTTAAAATTTGCCTCTGTGTGTTTGTTATTCATCTTTCCTCAGCCTTCCTGTTTGCCTTTTCTCACAGTTGCACCTTCTTCTTCTTTCTTTACTGGCAGTTTACATACTTAGTGTATTACCGCCATCAACTGAATGGAAATGTAATTCAGAAATTAACTTTATCTTATATCTTCAAAACCTTAAAATAACTACATCATGTACATACTAATACACTCACACACACATACACACTAAATCCTCTGAGCTAATTTTGTGTCTTTTACAGCTGCACCTTGTTTTCAATCAGCCACCTGCTTCTTCTTACTCGTTAAACTCCTGTCTATTTAGGCATTTCTGCTGGATCCTTCTGCCTGTTTGCAGCCCAGGTTTCAAGACCTGAAAGTTATTTATTTTCAGAAAAGTTCCACTTTTAAATCTGTCAATCTTTCCAGGATTGGATGTTACCTCAATTTCATGCCTTGCAGCACTCAGAAAAACTGCAAAAATTAAAAACCTCCATTTTAGATGCTACTGATCTCATTTAGCCTGGTAAATGTCAAAGTTCATGATATTTCAATCAGAAAAATATGCGGAACTGTCTTTTAATGGGACGATGTCTTTGGGACATTTTAGACTGAAGTAAAGATATTTAGCTGTAAAGCACAAAGTCTGCAGAAACGCAAATACAGCAGAGCAAGGTGACTATCACGCATGGTGGTGGAAGATTATTTGATGTTTTTTTCTGGGTCATGAAAGAGGACAAAGACACTAAACGGCAGCAAATCTGCAACATCACATCTAAAAACAAAATGATCACCCATCCATCATCTGTTCTCAGTTATTCATCCAATTATCCTCATCAATGGAAGAAAACTACTTGGTGCTATTGCAGGAGTTGGATGTTGGTCTTTAACTTTCCAAATTACTGTAGCATCTTTAAGTAAGATGTTGACTACTTATCACCTCTTCACAACCCCCTTCCTCCTAAAAATCAGCTTCAAATTTATTAAGTAAATTTGAAGCTGAAATTATTAAGTAAATTTCAGCTTCAAGCCTCCAGTAAATGCAGATCTGTATGTTTGTGAGCGCTGACTGAGAAGGTTTAATCTCAGGGCTGCCGCCTGCTTGGAGGCATCAATCAAAATGGCCGCCTCACAATCGTGTAACTATCAAAACTGTCAGGCTGTCAATCTTGTGCTTCCTCTCTAAACCACACACAAACACACGCAGCAAAACTTCAGATTTATTTTATCCCCACTGCTCTCACATAGCACTGAAAGGTATTAAAATTTTACGTCAAGTAATAACTGCTTATGACTGTAACATGGAGAAAGTTTATATAAAAGAGAAGTAAAACCTTCCCCAACGTGGGACAGAAAAATAAACATCAGGCCAGAATTATTGAGTAAAACACAAACAAAAATAAAACATTTTTACCCAATCAACAATAAACTAAGTAAGTAGTCAGATTAGTTTCTGGAAAAGGATGTGTAAATTATACTAGATCCAAAACTTAAAACGAGTTATGTAGATTTGTCTTATTTAAAATAATTATGCTAATTTTCTAGGTATCAATTGGAAAAAAAATAGAACACAAAGTTATAAATTTTGATGATTAAATCAGGATTTACGTCACTCTTTCTTTGAAAGTGCTTGCTGTGTTTAGCCAAGTTTATTAAATTAAATACAAGCAGATTTGGGTGAAGCAAAGTTTATTTTTGAGTAAAAGTCACTGATTCTTAAAGAGAATGCAGCAAGCGAATCCTTTGTGTTATAACCAATATTTTATACTGCATGAAGACTTTACTTGATTGTGATCATTTTGTCCTAATTAAACAAAAAAGTCTGAATTTCAAAAACTCTGGACTCTGGACACCCCTGACCTAAACTGTTTTTTTCCACTCCAGTCTGCATGTTTACAGCAACGACTCAGCAAGAAGCTGCACAGATCTCCAGAAGAAAAGCTCAAGTGTTGCAACTTCTACCCAGTTTTTTTATTTTTTTATTTTTGGATAGTCTTGACCATCTGCCTACAACCTCAGCACAATGCTGCCACTACCTTGTTTCACAGTGTGTTCAGATCGATGTGTCATGTTAGTTTTCCTCTTCTCTTGGTATTTTATATATAATCAAAAAGTAACATCTCTTCTCTGTGAACTATTCAGCGATTAAGATTTAGCATTTTTCTAAAACTATGCATCCTTTTTCTTCTGCATAGCAATTACAGCAGTGACATGACAAAACCCGAAATAGTTCAAGGAGAATGAATACTTTTAGTTTTGCCCTTATGACAAATAACAGCAATATTCTGTTTTTTTTTTTTTTTGTAGGTAATTCAATTAATGCATATCTCTTATTTTTGGATCTGAGAGAAAAAAAATCAATCTCATAATTAAATGATGGACAAATAAACTTCCATTTTTAACCAGAAAGCAATGCAGCTAAAGAAGCAGAAGATGATGTCATTGGTAGCCATAAATCGTTGGTCCTTTTAGTGCTTTCTGACTAACGGCTGTGGAGAAGGGCCAGTCTGGAAAACAGTCGTCGTCGTTATTCATATTAAACTAAGTGCTTCACTTCTCAGGACAGGGAGGAGAACAACGAGGGAGGGAGGCAGGAATTAATGTGGAGGCCAGACATTTATGTGGCACCCTGAGCTCATCTGAGGAATGGAAAGAGCGAAGCGTCTCCGCCCACCAGTCGTCCTTCCATCTTGTCCTTCATCACAGAGTCTCACAAGAAACCGAGCTTCTAAAGTCAGAACTGAAGTTTGGAGGCTAAGAGAAAAACTTTTGAGCTTAAAATGAGTTTTAAACAGCTTGTACTAAACTAGTTATTTCACTATAAACCTAGAACTAAAGGGATGAAAATGATTAATAATCTTAAACTGCTGTAGCACTGAGCAAAAAAGATTAGCTATAAAATTCCACGTGGCGAGTTTTAAAAATATAATTTAATTTCAACTATAAATATTCTATTACTGTTTTTTCTGGTTATGCTGTGTTTTTGAAAGCATCTTCCCCAATTAGTAAAGGGTATGCTGCCAAACAGACGCACAAACATGTTTTTATTTTTACAGTACTTATTTTTGTGTCTGGAAAATTTAAGTTGAAAATCTGAACTTTTACTCACTGACACAAACACACACAAAAAGTGGTATTGGTTATTAAAATGGAGAGGAAGTCCTTGCTGCACCTATAATAATAAACACTAATAAACACAGAGTCCCTGAGTTTCTGTCCAGTATGGAAATATAAAGTTAAAAAGTCATATTTACATAAAACTTTCCGTTCAGTTGCTGCAGATAATTTTTCTGCTGTACGCAGTTTTATTTTGTCAGCTTCTGGATCGTTTCTTTATGTTTTTATGGGGTAAATATTGAAGCTGTCTGTCTTTTAAAGTGATTTTAGGGGCAATTTGTCAATAACTACTGCTATATAAATAAAAAAAATTAAATCTGTACTGCAGTAAAATAGATTTGTTAAAATAGCAACGATGTCTTTGAGATTGAAGTTGTTTTAAAATGATAAAAGTCTTTCTTTGGCTTTCCTCAGGCTAGCGATCATTTTTAGCTAACTGGATTACAATTTAACAAAAACAAACATAATAAAAGGTACAATAAATCATGAGCTTCTCGCATAACCTCAGTTAAAATCTCCTAATATATCGCTTTAAAGACAATATTCTTAAAGCTTGTGTCAAATAGTGTTATAAAAGTTTGTTGTGTGAGAATAAAATTATGTTCTGTGTTTAATTTGCAGCAAAAGATCCGTTGCTTAAGTAACACGTTTCATAATCCAACAATTATTCCAACAGACGCACAGAGAGATATATCTCAAGTTTTGACAACATGCACTGAAGCAGAGTAACAACATCTAAATCTCCTGGGCTCGTTAATAAGGCTTAAAGCACTGACAGCACCAAGCTCAATTATTAGGGAATTTATTACTGTCAAAGAAAACTACAGCAGGAATATCACAGACTTCATATAATATAATTCAAGTTGATGTGACATATATACAACCTAATTATATTGTGATTTATATTGTAATAAATCAGAATGGCAACAGAAAACAGTTTACCATTAAAATGGTAAAACTATAAAAAGTAATATGTTTATACCAAACACATAAAACTTAGTATGTTAGTTAATCTCAGTCAGGAATGTTTGGACCGGTCCATATTGCTATTTAGATCCTGCTGGGTTCAGAAAATAACTGAGTTGTTTTTTAACCTGTAGTTTTTGAAGTGTGGACAGTTAGGGTTAGGGTTAAGATGGATTGAAAGAGGGAGAAAAAAAAAACATGTTATGTGGATCCTTCTTCTGGTTGGGTTCTGCACCTGTTGGGATTATTATTTTATTTTTTTTTTGATGGTATTATAATATATTTATGACTTTGTATCTGTTTATGATCAGATCAACTTGATTTATGGTGTATTTCTCTACATACATTTGGAAACTTTGTCTTATAAAATGCATTAAGATGATGCATATTATTTGCTGTTAATTGGAACTGTGCAAAGAAACTTTAATTAAATTTAACTTGCAGAAGCAGTATAAAAATAGATGCATTTTAAAAAAAATAATTTGGTTTATTCTGCAAAGAAATGACCATCATGCCTGTGTTTATCTGTGTTTTTTTTTTAAAGTTTTCTGTGGGGGTTTGCACAGAGACAGCTTCAAAGAAGTTTTAGTCAAACTCTTGGTGTCAAGGATGATTACATCCTCTACTTCTCTGCTAAAACCAGGTTGAGTTTTGTTGGAATGAAATTATGTTTGTGGTTTGGTATCTGGATGTACTCTTGACAATACCTTCAGACAAGGATAACAAGCAATCCAGCATACAATGCCTGACATAATGCATTTTACAATGTACTGTGTCACCATCACCCTTTGTCTCATGGATACAATAAAAAAAGTAAATGTAAAGAGAGTTTCATGACCATTTAAAACAAAAACATCAAAACTTTACAACACATTTTGTTGAAGCCATTGCTGCTCTATAGCTACACTCTCTATTTTTACCAGGATTTTAGATTTGCTTCTGTCTGTATGAACATGTTCTGCTACTTCAGCTGACTTACAGCAGATTCTCATCCAGCAGACCAATTTGTATGATATATTTCAGCTTCAGAAAAGGGTTTCTACCATCTGACAGATTCTGTGGCCGTCCTTATTACTGCTGGGCTAGCTAAGTGCTGCAGTGGCCGCCCATGTATTGAACTGCAGTGAGTAATGAAAATGGTGTGTATCCAATGTGGGTTCTCCCATTGATCCCATCAGTGGTAAGTAGCTTGGCTCCAATTAGGCCTTAATAGGTCCAGGAGGAGACAGAGGATGAATTATATGAGATGTCATAGTAAGGTTTAGCTGTTGCAGAAGGTTATTTAACATTTACAAATACCTTTTAACAAAAAACTCAACATAATGAGCCATGTGTTGTAGAAGAAAATGGATTGGGATACTTTATTAAATGCATACAAAAGCCAAAACTGGCTATTCATCTCTTTATTTATTGGTAGTTAAAGCTACAGTCTAGAAAGCTGATGATCAGCTTCTTGAACATCCTTTTCTTTCCAATTAACGGCTCCATCCCCAGCTTGCTTTTTCTCCCTGCTGACAGAAGCTGCTTCTTGTCAGTGCAATGCTAACGTAATCAGCTGAACCCACATAACCCTCTATGCACAAATTGTATTACGCCACAGTTTGAAGGGGGCTCAGTGATTTAGCTAATAAACAGGAGAGGGGAGGGGGGAAATACGTGGCTTTAATTCTGCACCAGACATTCGTGAGAGTGCAAAAAACGAGGATGTATGTTTTTGTTGACTGTGTTTTTTCATGTTTATACGTGTGTGTCCACCTGGAAATCCTGTTTCTGCTTCCCTGCTGCTGCAGCACGTCTGGCTTCATTGAATTAAGATGCTGAAAGAACAAGAATGACGGAGAAAAGAATAAACATTCAAGGCTGAGATGAAAAGATGAAAGCTGGCAGGTGAAATGATCCTCATACATTAGTGTGTGGGGGAGAAAAATCAAAGAACTTTTTGATCCAAAGCAGTCAATTTTTATTTAATAATAGGCTTACTTGGCAGAGAGTAAATTATCATTAATTCAAGAATTATTCTATTAAGACTAATGAAACACAAATATGTAATTTATTCTGTCTGAAATTATAACTTGAAAGGATTTTATTAAAATTTTACTGGAGGAAATAATGAAGCCTGTGCTCGTTAGGAAACCTTTCAAAATAAAATATGTACTGACTGTAACTGAAATTGTAAATGGATGAAGGGGTAACAGTTTCTTGTATACAAATATAATGAGCTTTCTTTTTACTTAAAAATAGAAAAGGTATATTATATTAGCCATAATAAGAGTTACAAATTAAGTGAACACTCAGCATGCAGTTTCCCTTTAAACAGTTTAATAAAAGCTGTAAAAACAACAAACTGGGGTTAGCAGTGTTTTATGCTAAATTTAGTCACAGTAAACTTTCTAAAGTCCAAGAAAAACTTGCTCAGGATAATTAAAACTTATTGTTTTAACATAAAAACACGTTTTACGTTTGTGAACACAGCGGATGCGCGCGCAACTTTACTGCAGAAAGAACGCTCACTGGTTGCCATGGTTACCCGCACTTATCTAGCCGTTTTAGTGCTAGCATGTTGTCAGCGTACAACAACTTTACCATATCACAACGTGATAAGCTATGGTACTGATTAGATATTAGATATTAGATGTTGTTAAATGTTTTCCTTAGCAATTAAGGCAAGAGATGACATGTTTAAGGGGATCCTCCTTGCTCACAGTCAAAATAGATCAACCAGATGGCTGAGATCCAGTTTCTAAATGTAACTGATGTGTGTCTAACTTCTGGAAAAAATACTTACTCAATAAAACACTTGTATTAATGTTTGTTTATGGGTATTGTCATAGGTAAAATCTTTGATTTTCACACATATGTATGAGTTGAAAAATAGGACAAATACAAAACTTAAATTTAGGCACATTTATTGACTTGCATTCACGAATTTAGATGTCTACACATGCATTTTTAATTGACAGTAGTCTTACCTTATACATAACTCCTTGAGTTTCCATAGCTACTAAAACAAACAAGAACCTGACATAGGCTGTTTGACAACATCATGTCATCAATGTTCTCATTGATAATGTCATAAAGGTTCAAAAGATTATTATTATCATTTGGAATACAAGAATTCTCAGTTTGCTTTTCAACTTCGTTGGAGGTATAAGACTATGAAAGAGAGACGATTTTGAACGTAGATTTTAGAAACTATTCCAGTTTTAGTGAATAGTTTTACTGTCAGTTGGGGCCTTGGCTATCTGGTCACAAAGGGAGGTGAAAAGGTACTGGGATATAACATTGAAGAAGAAGAAGACACGACAACAGAGAGCTCATCTGATGAGAGATTTAAAAATGATTTTGACATTGTTGCCAAAGAATGCGAAGAGGATAAGAGGTGGAGATATTTTTGTTTTGAAGAACTTATTCCTGAAGATCAAATTGACATGGTCGACGCTTCCTCTAAAGCAGTGGTTCTTAACCTGGGTTCGATCGAACCCCAGGGGTTCGATGAGTCAGTCTCAGGGGTTCATCGTAGCCTCTGCCGTGGAGGTAAAGACACACTTGTGTAAAGTCGTGATGACGCGCCCCGCTTTGCCATCACTTGCTGCAGAGGATCACGTTACATTGCTTAGCCAATCAGTCCTGCGGAGGAGCACTGATTGAAGGAGTTCCACTCTCTGCATGGATTTGAACTTGTGTCTTTAATTACTTCAGCAAAGCTCACAGTTTGTACCAAGTTCTGTAACTTTCGGTGTACTTCTAAATCTCCTCCTTAGTCGCATCTTTTTGGGGTTGATACTGCCTCTAGTGCCGTTGGGGTGGTAACACAACTAATATAATTACATTACTAAATCAGAATACCGCAAAGTCTTTATTATTTATTATAAATTTTTCATTCTCTTAAGAATGTAGAGCTAATTAAGTGATCTAGACAAGACCTTAAAGTGGTTCCAGTTTCTCTCGATGGCCAACCTTTTGAAACTGTGGCAAATTTTAAATACCTTGGGTCGTTCCTGGACAGTCAGCTCAACTTTGCTGAAAACCAGGGGCGCAACTACATAATATTCATGTGGATGCGAAAACTTAAATCGGCGCCCCCCCCCCCCCCCCCCCCCCCAAAAGGGGGGACCGAAAGGGGGAGGGGGCTTAAAAAAAAAACGCCCCCCCT
>NW_015114506.1:14760-16677 GCF_001443285.1 Poecilia latipinna
CCCCCCACACCCCACCAAAAGGTAGGTACGTAAGGGTGAAGGAGCTTAGAAAACATACCGTCGCTCTGTCCGTATGAGCGACCGTATGTCTTTTTTTGGCAAAGAAAAGTTTGAGGAAGCTCCTTAATGACCTGATTTCACCTCTGGAAGAACTTCAAACACTTTTCAGAGGAGGTGGATGGAACATGGCCCACACAGAGTCGTTCCCCAACTTGATTGTCAATGTGACTTATCAGAGTTGTGGCCACAAGGTTTCCAGTGCCTGTTTTGGGGACAACCCTAGAATCAGCTCATGGGTACCAGAAGGGAGGAATGCTGTCAAGTCAAAGATACAGACCTATCAGGTCTTTTTGGACTGTGACACCCTGGAAGCAGCTGATGGGTACTGGCAGTCCAAGTGGCATGCAGCTTGGACTGCATGCCACTTGGGTGGTCGCTAGGGCAAAAACTTGGGTGTGGGAGAAGTTCACAGAGGCCATGGAGAACCTTGGATCAGGCAGAGTAGTTCAAAGACCTCCTCAATCCCACTATCACATCAACCACTGAGGAAGCGAAACCTGGGGACTTTTGGTCAGGCTCTGCTGAGTTGACCATGGTGAGAAGTGCAGAGAAGGAGTGGGCATACTTTTTGCTTCCCATCTTGGTGTCTGTATGTTGGGATTCACTCCAGTGAAGAGGGTAGCTTCCTTCCACCTACTTGTAGGGGGACGGGTTCTGACCGTTGTCTGTACTTGTGACAAGCAGCAGTTCAGATTGGCCACCTTTTTTGGAGTTGTTGGGGGGGGTGCTGGAGAGTGTCCCTCCTAGACACTGCTGGGGGATTTCAATGCTCACATGGACAATTACAGTGAGACCTGGAGGCTTGTGGTTGAGAGGATCGGCCACCCTGATCTAAACCTGAGTAGTTTAGATCAGGGTGGACTTCTGTGCTCTTCATGGATTGTCCATAATGTACACCTTGTTCAAGCATAAGGTTGTCCATATGTGCTCGTAACACCAGGACACCCTGGCCACAGTTCTATGGTAGACTTTGTTGTTTTCCCATCTAATCTGTGGCTGCATGTCTTGGACTCTTGGGTGAAGACAGGCAGAGCTGTCCACTGACCACTACCTGGTTGTAAGTTGACTTTGATGATGTGGGAAGATGCCAGTCTCTCCAAACTACTCCCATGCCTGAGTTTTTGCCAAAAAAAATTCGGGAGAGGCCACGGAGACCACAAAACACATGTAGTCTCCATGGCTACATGGTTCCTCCCATGCCCGAGTTTTTGGCAAAAATGTGGGCATGGGAGGAGTTTGGAGAGGCCATGGAGAAAGATTTCTATATGGCTTCAAGGCAATTTTGGTCCACCATCCAACGTCTCAAGAGGGGGAAGCAGTGCAGCACCAACACTGTTTATACTGGGGATGGTGTGCTGCTGACCTCAACTCAGGATGTTGTGGGCAGAATACTTCAAAGACCTCCTCAATCCCACGAACATGCCTTCCATTGAGGGAGCTGAGCCTGGGGACTTTGGGTTGGGCTATCCAATCTCATGGGAAGAGGTTGCCGAGGTGGTTAAAAAGCTCCTTGGGGGGCAGGGCCCTGGGAGTGGATGAGATTCAGCCGGAGTTCCTTAAGGCTCTGGCTGTTGTAGGGTTGTGTTGGCTGATGGATTATCAAAAAAAGCAATAAAACAGCTGCAGCTTCTTCAGAATGCAGCTGCAAGAGTCCTGACTAAAACAAAAAGAGATCAACATATCAGTCCAGTTCTGAGATCGTTGCATTGGCTCCCAGTTGCTAAAAGAATAGAATTTAAAATCTCTTTATTGGTGTATAAAACTCTACACAACAAAACCCCAGATTATATTACGGATCTTCTCCAGCCCTACATACCTCCCAGACCTTTAAGATCAACTGAGTCAAACCTATTAGTC
>NW_015114506.1:20596-22225 GCF_001443285.1 Poecilia latipinna
CTCAGGACTTTTTGGCCTGGGACACCCTGGAAGCAGCTTCTGGATACTGGCAGTCCAAGTGGCATGCAGCTCGAGTGGTCGCTAAGGCAAAAACTCGGCCATGGAGAACCTTGAATCGGGCAGAGTAGTTCGAAGACCTCCTCACTCCCACCATCACATCTTCCACTGAGGAAGCGAAACCTAGGGACTTTGAATCAGGCTCTGCTGAGTTGACCATGGTGAGAGGCACAGAGAAGGAGTAAGCATACTTTTTGCCTCCCATCTTGGTACCTGTATGTTGGGATTCACTCCAGTGAAGAGGGTAGCTTCCTTCCACCTACTTGTAGCGGGATGGGTTCTGACTATTGTCTGTACTTATGTGACAAGCAGCAGTTCAGATTGGCCGCCTTTTTTGGAGTTGTTGGAGGGGTGCTTGAGAGTGTCCCTCCTAGAGGCTTCCTTGTTCTGTTGGGGGATTTCAACACTCACATGGGCAATTACAGTGAGAGCTGGAGGCTTGTGGTTGAGAAGATTGGCCACCCTGGTCTAAACCTGAGTAGTGTACTGTTATTGGACTTTTGTGCTCATCATGGATTGTCCATAATGTACACCTTGTTCAAGCATAAGGGTGTCCATATGTGCTTGTAGCACCAGGACACCCTGGATGTTCATGAATGAACAAGATCGGAAGGGAGAAGGGAGCGGGAGATCAACAGACAGATTGGCGCAGTGTCTGCAGTGAAGCGGGCGCTGTACCGGTCGTTGTGGTGAAGAGAGAGCTGAGTTAAAAAGCGAAGCGGTCGATTTACCGGTCAATCTACATTCCTACCCTCATCTATGGTCATGAGCTTTAGGTCATGACCGAAAGAACGAGGTCCCATATACAAGTGGCCGAAATGGGTTTTTTCTGTAGGGTGTCTGGGCTCTCCCTTAGAGATAGGGTGAGAAGCTCAGTCATCCGGGAAGGACTCAGAGTAGAGCCGCTGCTTCTTCACTTCGAGAGGAGCCAGTTGAGGTGACTCGGGCATCTGGTCAGGATGCCTTCTGGACGCCTCCCTGGTGAGGTGTTCCGGGCACGTCCCACCGGGAGGAGTCCCCGAGGAAGACCCAGGACACGCTGGAGGGACTATGTCTCTCGGCTGGCCTGGGAACGCCTTGGGGTTCCCCCGGAGGAGCTGGAAGAAGTGGCTGGGGAGAGGGAAGTCTGGGCCTCCCTTCTTAAACTGCTATCCTCGCGACCTGATCCCGGATAAGCGAAAGAAAATGGATGGATGGATGGATGGATGGATGGATGGGTTGGCAGAGGGGCACTGGACTCATCTTCTATTTGCAAAAGAAGATAAGTGAGAGTCCAAAGAAAAACACAAGGAAAACAAAAGTCAACTCTGTTCAAAAGAAAATTAATCAACACGGTCAGGGCGAGGCCTGCCGTGCACTGTCCGGTGGATCACACAGGAGGCGGACCCATGGTGGAGAGTCCAAAGGCCAACAATGGCGCAGGCTGGACCTGGCGGCCGAGTGGCTACACATACCTACGAAGAGGCAGAGATGGAAGCTGGGCAGGAGTACCTGGAGTGACTGGGAGATGGATCATGAGCACTAGCAGACTCCACAGGTACGTGCTCAGGGAGCTCGGAGTCTGCCTGACTC
>NW_015114506.1:25956-40184 GCF_001443285.1 Poecilia latipinna
AGTTGGAGAACAGCTGGCAGAAATTGGCGTTCATAAATCAGATCAACCTTGAGCTAAATGCTGCTTGCTCGGCGGATATTGGAACATCCAATATCCAACTCGAAATTAACTTCACTGCAGTCAGTAACACAACAAAACTACTGGGTTAAAGTTTGTTTTGGTCCGTGGCCTGCAAAGATGGCACTGAGCGACTGCACCTAAACGCCCCACAACGTCTGACGCAGTGACTTTGGTTCCAAAGCTCTATTGACGATAGAGAATGAGATGCGTCTTAATGACGCAAGCATGAAATGCAGGTGAATATAAATGACAAGAGAAAATAGCACAGACGTTGGACATTATCAACAAATATTAAAGCAATTTGTTAGCTCTCAGTAAGATATGTCAAGTCCCTTGACTGATAATAATCCCTCTATATTTACTGAAAACAGAATTGTAGCAGTTTGTTTATTTTGTTTGTTTCTTTTATCCTCCCCTGGTTCATGTTTACCTGTTGCAGGAGGCAGGATGTGTCTGATTGGAGAGGATACCAGCTGCCAGTTAACAGGCCAGCGGGGTAGAATCATTTATCTGGTTAACAGAGCTCTGACAGTTCCCCTCTCCTCCACTCGGCTCTCTGTAATGCTTTACAGCACTGTCATTTAAAAATGACATATGACAGGAGCTGGTCTGAGCCTGCCAACACCCCCTGTTGTCACACACACACACACGCAGCAAAGAGGCAGTGTACGTGTTTGTTTGCATATCTGGCAGCGCTGTCTGGGTTATTTATTTGATTGTTTTTTTTAGTTTTATCTCTTTCATAAATCAAGATGGATCGCTGAATCTGAAAACTGGCCATCTCCCCAATTTTTCTGCATGTGTATAAAAGTGTGTGTGTGCGTGTGTGCGTGCGTGTGTGTTTGCTTAATGTCAAGCTGAAGTCCAAAACCTTAGTGGACTAAACTGTAGTTAAAATTTTAATTATCAAAAATTCAATCTTCATTTAAGTTTGTTAAAGGGGAGGTATTATGCTAAATTTACATTTTGCATGTTTTTGTTTTTTTCATTTGGGTCTCAGCTGCTTCTAAAAATATACTGAGTGCTTACAAAAAACACCTAGGCATTTTTTGGCTGTAAGTTAATGTTTTTTGGTGTCTGGACAATGAGCCATCTCAAAAACTTCCAGAGTGCAACACAAATCAGCAGGCACTGCCTGTCTCCTAGCAACCCAACTGAGCCCAGCCTGTCACCTAGCAACCCATGCAGATCCCCAGGACTTTTATTCAGCTGGTTTTACCGCTTTATGTGCTGTACAATGGCTGCTGGAAAAAACAAGTGTTTTGTTGTTGACTTACCATTCAGAAACCACTTGCTTCTTTCTTGTTGGTTGTGAAGGAGACTCCACTTCTGCTTTTCAAATATGTAAGGTTTGTGTAATTGTGCTTCTGTTTGCAGCCATTTTCACATGCCAGGGTAGACATGGCATTTTTATTTGGAAATCAGCAGAACTTACCAGACAAAAAATCTTATTTTCCAAGAATGATTTTGTGCAAAAAAAAATAAAAATAATCAATAAACATGTTTTAGATTTATGTTTAATCCATAAAACTATCCTAATCTGTTCAAGGAAACATAGTAGGTCACATTGTGATGGTGAAGAGTCCCCACTGGTAAGTAAAGACAGATGTGTGTGTGAATGTGTCCAGAGGCGTGACAGCTACAGTATATGCACAACAGAAAGAAAGTATATTTGACTTCTGTGATAATCATGATCCCATGGGTAATCACTAATTGAGGAGATTAATTACTTATCAGTTTATCAATTAATAATTCATTCATTAACAAGACAAAGTGAGCCAAGTGGCAAAACAGAACCTAATTATGGCACTCCGCAGAAGCACAGGAAACTAATTTCATAAATGTTAGATGGATGGTGGAGGGTCAATATGTCCACATGAAATTCCCAAAAGGAAATCTGAGACACAAATAATGATCTCCTCTCCGTTTCTCAGTTTTTATGTTTGATCATAGTTTGCACCAATGAACGTGGTAAGGCTGAAGTGTTTCTACAGCTTAATTAGATCCAGTGGTGTCAATATGCCAGAGTGAACATAATCCTGTTAAGGTCGACCACTTATCTGAGTAAAGAGAACAGTTTAAATTCAATCAATCAGTTTACCACTGAGCAGGGCCGGCTCAAGCCTTTTTGGGGCCTTAAGAAGATTTTCATTCATCCCCTCTCACCCTTTCTACCAACATGTTTATTTTTCCTGTGTAACATACCTACTATCATTAGCATAATTAGCATCATATCAGTGTTAAAGGCTGTAGATTTTAACCTTACAGGAATAAAAATCTAAAAAAGAGAGAGTGGTATTTAAGTGTGCCATATTATTTTAATTACATGAAAGTAATGATGGCTGATAAAGACTAAATGTCCAGAGAACTGAAAAAGGTCACAGCAGATAATTCAGGAACATTAAGATACTGGGTGCCGGCTTGGATTTTTTGATTTAAAGAAATCAAAAAATGATTTAATTTCGGTTGTTTGAAAGCAAACAACCGCTGACCAGAACCACTGCTTGTAAAATACCTGCTGATAGGCTACCTCCTATCACCTGTAACCTTGGGGATGCCAGCAGCAGAGCGCACATTTTGGGGAATAACAGCACCAGGAACCTTGGGGATGTGGGCAGCAGAGCAAGAATTCTGGGAGACGGCACCTGCAGAGGGGGCCATTTGGGTGCTTTGGGTGTCGCCGGCACCAGGAGCCTTGGAGGATGCCGGTGGCAGAACGGGATCTTTGGGGGTCGCCGGCACCAGGAGCATTGGAGGACGCCGGTGGTAGAACGGGATCTTTAGGGGTCGTCGCAACCGGGAGCCTTAGAGGAAAGGTTAAAATATACCATTGTCTGTCACCCCGCTTAAACTATAACTTTATGATGGCCACATAACTGCTTTGGTATTGTTCAACCTTTCTACATATCTATCTTTTCCCTTCCTAGCAGGGCAAAGAAGGTGAAGACATGTCAAGCTGCAGCGTATACTTTAACTACTATTAGATTTTTATAGTTGACTGTGTGCTTATCTCCTTTCCCCTCCTTAGCGCCGAAATTCATATCCTAAATTATATCAGTGAGGATGAAAAGATAAGGTGCTTCCCACCAGAAGTGAGTTTGTTTCGGTTTTGTGATCTCTGTTGACCGAGGTCAGGCTGTGCTGACCAGTAGCTCAAGATAAGAAACACAAATTAAATCATAAAGTACGGTGAGTACAAAAAAGGTTTCAGGACACACTTTCAATGTTACCTGTATTTTTTTTATTATTGTTTTAATAGCTGTCTGTCATCAGAAACACTGGTTATGGGAAAATCACCGTCTATGACTTCACTAAACTCTGCGGGGAAACATTAGAGGATCTGACATTTAAATGTGCAAAATAAATTGCTTATTGATCCTCTGCAGCTTTAATCTTCAAAAGTGCAATCACTTGGGAGATATCTCTTTAAGCAGCATCTCACATATTGTAATTACTCTGAGTACCTACCAGATGTTCTCACTTAAAATGGCTCCAACTGGAAGAGCAGGGACTGTAGTCAGAGAAAATAAAGCACAACAATAAACATGTTTTTGTCCTGTAGTGTAACAGTTTCATTAAAAATGAAGGAAATTCACCCACACGCACTCAAATTAAACAGTCTTGGTATTATGCTATAGCTATGAGTCATGTCTCCCTCTCTGTTGTGTAGAGGAAGCGGCAGAGGATAACTGGGTTACAGGTTCTGAATGGGAAAGGGTAATTAAATCTTACATGAGATAACCAATTTACCAATGTATTGCTCCTGATAGGATTTGAACACCCTTTCTGAATGCAGGGGGGCAACTACATACTTTTTGAAGTGTATGCAAACACATCATCCCACCAATGTTTAAAATAATATGACATCTCTTACATGGGAAATTAAGCATTTAGCAATGCAAACACATGCCTATGTTCTCTTCAAACAACTTCTCAACTTTAAGCTTTATGGACATTGAAAGACGAAATGTCGTTTTCTCTTGAGATGTACAGTTTCTAAGAAGTGCTATTGTGAATAGACAATCAAATTGAACTTTGTGAGGAATCTAAACCTGCTAAAGAAACAACCACCTAAACGTAAAAGGAAGAAGCAGCAGATACCATTTCAGGCTTGGTTGGAGTTGTGTGCCCCTCTTGATGAAAAGATTTCTGATGAAAATACTGAAAAGCAAGATCCTTCTCTTCTTTCAAAATTCTTGAGACGCTTTACAAAGGTCGAGAAAGAGTTGCATGCTAAAGGGCCCATTGTAAAGAGTTACATTTTTGATTCTGACACTAAGGCAGTGTTTTTCAACCACTGTTCGGCACACCTGACGATCACCCCCGGCAGTGCCGTGAGTGATCGTCAGGTGTGCCGTGGAAATTATTCAATTTCACCTATGGTACCGTATTTTCCGGACTATAAGCTGCTATTTTTTTCCTAAACTTTGAACCATGCGGATTGTAGCCCGGTGCGGCTTTTGTGTATTTTTCTTCGACCACCAGGGGGCTCTCTAGCAGGAAGTGAATAATTAGAAGTCAAAATTGTAAATCAAAGAAGAACGCGTTAATTTTCATTTAAAACAGCCATATGCTAGCAGCAGGCACGACGGAGAAATGTTTTCAAACTCATATGATGCAGCTTTTAAGTTGAGGGCTGTCGACCTGGCACTACAGGAGGGAAATAGAGCCGCTGCACTTAAGCTCGGCGTGAACGAAACCATGGTTCGGCTTTGGAGACGGAGGGCTGCGTCCTTAATATATCCAGCAGATTTATTAGGACGCAGCCCTCTGCTGCCCTCTGCTGGGTCCTTATGGAAAACCGAGAGCAGCAGAGATACCAGCGGCTATATATATACGTTTCCTTTTTTTGGTGGGGGGAGGATTTGAAGGTGCGGCTTATAGTATGGTGCGTGCGCTCTTTAGTCCGGAAATTATGGTAATTGGTCTTAAAAGATTTTTTGGAAATGAATTAATTATCCGTAAATAATGCCATCTTCGAGTGTCTCTGCTGTAGTAGTGACTAGCGGCGTAATCATGTAATTTTCTTACCACTAGATGGCAGTAGGTACAAAGTATTTTACATTAAAACAAGAGAATTAGTGATACATGAATGTTACAGGTAGCGGTGAGAGCATCGTATCTAGCAAGACTGACGATGGTGATGGAAAAGACAGTGAAGCTCAGCAGTAGCTGGAAAGAACATGGGTCCATTTCCCACAACATGTCTGTGTGAAGTGAGCTTCTCAAGCCTGGCTACTATAAAAACTGAAACCAGAGAGACTGAGAGCTGTTGAGGAAGAGCTTTGTCTTTCTTCAATTTCTGCCAGGAAATCAGCTGTTTTCATCCAAATATGCACAGGTTTCATACTAGGTGGGTAAAATATACAGATATTGACATTTGTACATGCAAATCTTCATATTGTAATAGTGAAATCTTTCCCAAATATCATTGCTTCTTTCAGAATAAGAATGCTTGTGGATTAGTTTGTAAAACACTTTGAAATTTTCTACAACTTCTTTAAATTTAAGACCACAGAGTTGTGGCCCTGTTCAGGTGTGTTTTTGAAGTGGACATGTTACATGAAATTTGAAATAAATGTGATAAAAATACATTTTTGTGTTTATTTGATTCCTATTCAAGACATTTTGATAAGAATGACTATTGTAGGTGGCTACGGAGTATCTTTGCTTACATTTTTGGTTGGTGGTGTGCCTCGTGATTTTTTCAATTAAAATAGTGTACCTTGGCTCAAAAAAGGTTGAGAAACACTGGACTACATGATAATAGTCGAGTTGATGTCGACTAGTCATGGTGACATCATAGTGATGTAAGTGCAAAACGCTTCACAACTACTTGGAGGCTTTATCAGCTATATTAATGGCAAATATTGACACCCTCTCCCCTTCTTGTAACGCCCCTATTGTGGGAGCCTATGCTGAAATTTTCAGTTTCTCTTTGGTAAGTTATTTAAATTTTTATACAATTTGAGCTTTCTGACAAACTCACCTAGTTCACCTTCTTTCATTTTCTTGGAAAAATCAGTTTTGTCACGTAATAGCGACTAGTCGACTGGCCCAGAAAAAAGTCATTGCAGAGAAAAGAATCGACTAGTCGACTAATTGGTGCAACCCCTACTGGTCACCAAAAAAGAATCCACCTCTAAATCACTGGAGACTGTGTGTCAACCAGAGAAGATACAACCAATTCAGTGTAAGGATGTCAAGAAGACCCCAGAAGAAAATTTCCTTACAACATCAATTTTCATGACTGCAGAATCATCCACTAAAAATGTGGATGAAAAGCATGACAGTTCTGTGTTGGGAAAACAAGATGAGGCAGCTTTCTTAGAAAAGGAGTCTTGTACCATGGAAACTTTGATTGTTACTCCACAGCTGGTCATGGAGAAAGAATCCATCTATAAAACACAGGAGTCAGAGGGCCAACCAGGGAAGAAACGACCACTTAAGAGTAAGCATGTAAAGAGTTCACCAATATTATGGAAAACCTTCCCTGAGCCAGGTGCTCTGGTAGATCTAACATTTTTCACGGAAAATTTTGAAAATGATGGAAGTTCTCTGCCAGAGATATTCAGTGAGCTGAATATCGTGCATCATGTTGTATCGTGAGATTAATGTATTGCTACAACCCTAACATATCAGTGTGTATAGACAGGAGGCAGAAGAAAGTACGTACGTAAGTAAACTTTATTTTATAGCACCTTTCACAGATATAAAAATCACAAAGTGCTTTACAAAAAAAGAAAACATAAATAATAAAACAATCTAAAATCAATGAACAAAATTAACCAAAAGCCAGTCTAAAGAGAAAAGTCTCGAGACTTTTTTAAATGTGCCAGTCGAGTAACAGAAACAAGGGGGGTTGTGTCCAGAAAACAGAAACCAGTGGAGTATCCAACGTGGGCAAGGCAAGGCAGGGAAATTCAGGAGAAAAAGTGGGTGTGATCGGGGTCAGGCAAAGCAGAAAACGCCGAATGTTTAGCCCTTGTGCGTGCGAGGACTGAGCCGAACGTAGAGGACTATGGCAAACGATACAAGTTTTACGTGTGTGGGGTCGGTTGGACCCCCATTTCTACATACAAGGGTTAGGAATGGATGATATATTGAGCTTCAACCTTCTTATATTTTCTCCATAAAAATGTGTTTTATTTTAGCAATATTATAGGTATGGAGTTTGTCAAAATGTGTTTATTTCTTTGAATTCATTTGGTTTAGTCGAGAAGTTGTTTCTCCAGTTGGCGTATTAAGTTCTGCCGCTGCTCTTGACGGTTGGTGGTTACGGTAGCAACCAGTAACTGACAGCTCCCTTTTTTTCAGTTGCTTCTCTAACTGTGGTATGGATCTGTGTTTTCTTTACAAGTATTATATTACAGCATAAATTTTGGACAAATTTAATCATAATCAGTGTTTCATAAGTATTTTTGCTATGTTTTGTATATGTTTTTTAATAGTTGTCATTATTAAAATTATGCATTTTAACTATTTGTAATTTTCCAACTGCTAGCTGTTAACTGCTTATTGTGAGCTGTTGCTCTGTAGTTTGTTTAGGGCTATTTGTGGTATTTTATTTCATGTATAGTAGCAGAAGCGGCTGGATTGATGTTAGCCACCAACCTGACTTACTTTTTTGTTTGGTATGTTTACATTTTTCATGTTTCAGTTACCAGTTGTGACAGTCTTTGAATGTTTCATGTGTGATTTTATTTCTTGTACTAAAAACATGTATTTGTTATTTAGATGACATTAGTTATATGGATTAATGAACTGACACCTTTTTCTGTTGCTGTGTGTAACTGTGGGGCGGAATCTATTGGACTCGATTTCCTCTTTTACTACGATAAATGCAGTGAACCTGAGTGTCTGTCGTGAAATCAACCTACAGGACCTAAGACGAACATAGTATGAACTCCAGCTGAACCTCTACTTAATTAGTTAAGCTTGACATAACAAATCCCCATGATGCTAATTATATCTTATACATACTATTCCATGTCGCAAAGGTCTGTGTTTTATGCAATAAAGCAGTGTATTTCTTGTCCACATCTTCCTCTCTGCTGCAGTTCATAAGTTAAGTGCATTATCTGTGTGGCTTTGGACTGAGGCAGTGAGAGTGGAAAGCTAAATGGATAAAGCCCTAAAGACTATGATGAAGGAATGAAAACAACCATTTCTGAGAGAAAACAGAAAAACACATTTTCAAAAGGGTTGTTTGTCCTACATTTCAGATATAGCCTACCATAGAGGCTGATGCAGTAATGTTTATTAGGGGATCAATACACACAAAGTTCATACACCATTACAAAAAGGATTACGTTTTACTTAAAAACTGTAAAGACGGGAGTTATTTAAGTTTTTTCTCCAATCCACTTAGTTCTTACACAATTTATTCATTTTAAATCGATAGATTTCTTTAAAACACAATTGTGGATTGATACATGACTCAGAAACAATTTTTTTCTCTTTGTTAGAATTTAATACAATTGGCTGAATTCATTGGGAAGTTAAAGCAATGATCTGAGGCAGTATCTCAGTAGTAAAGTGCTTGAAAACATTATTTTACCACTTGCTTTTGTGCCATCTTTTGCTGTCAAGAAAAATACATATTGAACATGATCAATTGGTGTCCGCAGAAATTAAATTAAACCATCTTAAATGCTCACTTTGCCTAGTTTAAACTTTTGGTTTAATTTAAACTTGTTTCATCACATAAAGTGGATAATAGAAAGGAGGATAGTAAAATTGTTGAAACCATCTATTGTATTCACAAGAATCTATTAGCTTAAAAGTTTGTCAGTCCTCTGACTTTAATGAAGAGACAATGAGGAGCCCAAGATTCACAAAAAACTCTAGAATAAAGTGTTTTCTGTTGTATTAGATTATCTTTTTGGCAATGGAAAAAATAAACAGAAATGGAAAACTCTTCATAAAAAGAATGACTAATAAATGCCAACATTAGCATGCAACTTCAATCAAACAGAGCTTACTGTTTTTTTAACAATTTCATGTTAATTTGACAGAAAAGGAAGGACTAGGAATAAGTGGAAACTCATATACTCAAGTTGTTAATTAGCAATATAAGTTCAAAACAAGGTATTTCTCTCACAAGAAAATGCTGTGAAGCTCTTTGTGCCTTTTTTTAGAAAATGAAACCTATGTAAAGTCAGATTAATGCAATTTCCATGAAGTTGTGTATGTGTAGCAGACATGCTGGTTTTTAAAATTGGCCTTCATCAAGCACCTATAATTTTCTAGTCAGAAATCACACTTCAAGGGATATTTGCTTATTTTTTCTGACTTGGAAACAGACTTCAGAGTACAAATGAAGCATTTCATATTTAACTCCTATCTGTACTAGTTGTGCTAAGAAAGTGAACTGGCATGCTAAATTTGAAAATGGAAAACCTAATAGCAATAAGTGACAAAAAAATGCAGCAAACATTGTTGAACAATCTACCCAAAAAGCAAAATGATTATAAACACTAGCAAAGTGTTCAAATCTTCAACAGTCACTAGAACAGAATGTCCTAAAAGTTATCTCTGAACAGATCTTAAAACATTGTTTTTGTCCCGGCTACATGCAGCTGATTTCTCAAATGACATCAGCACTGGAGAGACAGCGCCACTGTAAAGTAACTCTTTCTGTCTAAATTAAATGGATTCTCTGAACGAGGCGGAGAGGCTATTTGTCTCCAAGTCCAAACAAGCTGAATCTAAATAGGAGATCAATACTGATATCTTTGGGCTGCAAACTGCTCCCCTAATATATTATTGATGTCTGGGTCTTGCTGGATTGGATTTGGGCCGCACACAACAGTTCATCATGATCGTCACACAAAAGGGAAATGCTCAGATGGAGGAATATAAGAATTTTTTTCAGAGTTGTGGTCATAGAATACGAAAAAGTAGAAGGATGTGCTAAAATACCTGCCAGGTTGAGTAATGTGTTAGACCACAGAGCATGATTCAAAATGTCCATTACAGGTCACGTTTGTACTCGTCTGGTTGTTATCTGACTCTACCAGCTAACAAAAACCTCCCAATGGTCATGTGAAGTGCTGTCTCTGTGAAAATGAAATGACTAAAGATTTCTGTCCATGTAATCATTGCAGATAGAAAAGTAGTTCAACTTGGCTTTGAATTAAAATATTATTATAAAAGGCAGTGATAAACACACTGCACCAAAGAGTCATGTTTTGTGCAAGAACAGCTAATGTTAGCTAGCATCTTTGCTAACTGCATGCAAATCTTGGATTAATTACATCAAACATAAATATTTCAACATATTTTTATTAAGCTACAGCAATATATTTTTGCAAATGAAGATTGACAAGTGTTTTCTTTGTCACAGCTTCACAAGCAATGTCTCTTGCAAGCTAGATGACCATTTACAAAGTCTTTTAGAGGTCTAGCAAAAACACATTGGGTCTCTTTAAGTAAAATATATTGGTATCAAGTTTGAGTAACACTTTAATTGAAGGGGTGTGAATAAGAATGAGATGACATTGTCATAAACATGACTTAACACATATCATGAACATGAAAGAGTGCATGAATGTACATGGCTGTTGTCATCAAGTGTCATTCAAGAAATATTTACAATTTTAATGCAAAATTGACATTTTAATGCAAGGTTTAATATATATTTGCTTTAAAAGTGCCATTATTTACAGAATAATGCAAAGCTGACACTTTTAATGTGACTTTTAAAAGTCGCATTAAAACTTTTAAAAACTTTGTGTGAAGACATGTAAGTTTTTTCATAAGATCTGTCACAATAAGAAATTTTGCTTGATGATAAATTGTCCCAGAAATTACTGCAATAAACTACGATATTGTCACTTGTAGTCTAGATTCCAGAATTGAGCACTCCCATATGTATTTATAAAGCGCTTCACAAAGTTACAATTCTCATTATAACTGTATTTACACACAAATATAAAACTCAGATGTAAACAAAAAAGCAGGATCTAACTTTTTCCAACAGAAAAACTGTGTTTGATCTAAGAATAACCTTTGCTTGCACCATATCTTTAAAAATGTCATGGTTAAAACTCAAAATGTGTAAATAACAACACATCCATTATCTTATTGCTGAGTGTAGCATTTTCTGTCATAATTAATTTTTACAATTTACAGCCAATGCTGAGTCTGTGAAAAATAACCCAAACTACATGTGCAGGGCTGCTTGTGCTGCAGCGCAGGGCTGATGGGACTCGGCCAGCATTTCCATTAGCTTTGATTAAAACCAAGAGGTGCAGATTAAATTCATTCAGCCAAGGTTGAGAGTCGTCCTTTTAACCCTTACCTGACATGTACAGAGCAACACCCCGGTGGGTTCTGCACCGGGCTGGAAATGAATGATAAGAACTAAAAACAACTGAGAGAATACGGTGAGAAAGCAAACATGAGAGGAGGACAGAGTGAGCAGAGGCAGCATTTCCGTCACACTTTGCAAGCAGCTGTCGCTGGAGGATCCAGATGCCTCATGTTTCTCTGAGGCGTCAACCACTGCAGTATATCTCACAGCTGCTAATAAAACCAGCACTAAACGGCTGCATGCATGCATGAGTGTGAGATTGCATGTGTATCTTGGTGTATTGGTTTGTATCTTTTCAAAAAAACCTGCATGAAACAAGGCTGACATTTCAGGGCTGCCCAGTAAGTCTGAGTGAATATGTACATTAAATATCATGGCGACTGTGAAACGGAGTAACGTACAGCCTGCTGACACTGATGAATAGAGCCACAGTAACGACCTCGGCGTGATTACAACTCTTCTGCACATGATTTATTTATGTGGAAGCTTTGGACTAGAGCAGGGATGTCCAAAGTACGGCCTGGGGGCCATTTGTGGCCCTTGGATTCATTTTGTGCTGCCCTTAACTGGTTGTGAAAAATGGCAGAAATTTGGTCATCTGAGACTTTTTGTAATTTCTCTAGGATGATATTTTCCTTGGCGAGTTTATTACTTCTTATACAGAAAATATAAAGTACAACAACAAATTTTTCTTGAGTTATCCTGTTTTTATTGTTATTATGTTATTAGTTGTGCCACAAACATTCAGCATGTTTTAACTCAAAAACAGACTTTTCATACCCATCCATTACATTTGGCTAAATATAGCAAAGGTTGTAAGAGAAAATTCTTACTTTTGTTGCTACAAACATTTCATAGCCTTGAAAAATGGAAAATAATCAACATTAACATTGTGACTCATGCATACCATTCTTTAAAATAAACTTTAAGTTTAAATTTTATGTTTATTTTTCTCCTCACAGTAGACTGTGCACCTCCAGCTCAGAGTAATGCTTACATAAGAGATTCCAACTTTGTTATTAACAGAGGAAGCAAATCAGTGAATACAGCACTTGATCAGGATGCTGAATATGTATCGCAGGCATGCTGCAGAGGAGGTTCATTCATGGGAGCAGGAATGAGGCAGGACAGTTGCAATCAAAGCTCGGCGCTGGTGTTTCTGCGAAGGATGCAGGTTTCGTCCATCCTCCGTGATGAAGCGCTTTTCTCCTGCTGAGACACCAAACTATTTTTAAAGCAACACAGACAGCCCACAAGGCACGGAAGAGAAAATGGCTACTCTTTCGATACTTTCTTCTTAAACAGTCTCTTCAGCTTTTCCACGGCATAAGTGGAACAAGGCAAGCTCTGGCGGTAAAATAATTGCACACCCCGTTTCAGTCGCATGTGTCATTTAATTGTAGAACCAACTTTAACAGCAAAAACATTAATTAGTTCAATAAAATGTGAATTTTCAACCTCTGAATTCTTGTAGAGGAATCCCTTAATGTCCAACCACATTGTTTTAATCATGCTGAAACTATAAGATTTTGTGTTTTTGCAGGATAATTCATGGTTGACACAATGACTCCACCCCCATGCTTGATATTTTTTGGTCATCAAGTCATTACCTTCTTATGAAATAACTCGAAACGAGTCTTTTACATGGGTTACACCTACCTACTTACTTTCTCTACACAAAGAATCTGTGTGTTTTATTTGGGGCAAATTTGTATAATTTTAGACTCTGATAGAGAATAGATAATTAATATCATGTCATGATATGTAAAATCTTAAAGCTTGAAGAGTGAAATGGGGTGTATGCTAAACAAAACTACCAGGATATTGACAGGTACAGAGAAGGTTAAAATTGATGAGGAAGTGCAGGTTTAAGCTGAACTGAAATGTTTACAAAAGCATTTGATTTTCCCATAATTGTTGACATTTTGTCTTGTGGTATAAAACATCAGGACAGTCTGAGAGTAAGATCATGGGAGAAACCAAAGGTCAACTATGTGGTGTGTTTATCAGATCAGAGGCCTGGCTGACAGTATGCAGCCCTGAAAGCATAAATAATATACTACCATCAGCTCAAAGGCAAACACTCGCATACAAGGCATACAATCAAATACAAATATTGATTTATCCAATATGACCATTCTTCAGAGCAAGCAGAAACAAATTTAAAATATGTGGAATATGAGATTCCTACTGAAACAGTTTGGTAATTGAATTGACAGGGATGAATTAAAAGCTTGATCTTTAAAACCTAACTGTTCCAAACATGATATGTCAATATTGTTGATATATATTATTAGCAAGTGCTTTAAAACCCTTGAAGACCTAAATTTAAAATTTAATTGTATGCAGTTTAAAAAAAAAAAAATTCCCCTCTCACCCTCCGTGGGTGGTCTCTCTCTTTCATCCTCTGAGCTCGGGTCCTCTACCAGAGGCCTGGGAGCTTGAGGGTTCTGCGCAGTATCTTGGCTGTGCCTAGAACTGCACATTTCTGGACTGAGATGTCTGATGTTGTTCCTGGGATCTGTTGTAGCCACTGCTCCAGTTTGGGGGTGACTGCCCCGAGGGCCCCGATGACCACAGGCACCACTGTGGTCTTCACCTTCCAGGCCTTCTCCAGTTCCTCTCTGAGGCCCTGGTATTTCTCCAGTTTCTCATGCTCCTTTTTCCTGATGTTGTGGGCACTTGGTATTGCTACATCCACCACCACGACTTTCCTCTGTTCTTTATCCACCACCACAATGTTCGGTTGGCTCGCCATTACCATCTTGTCTGTCTGGATCTGGAAGTCCCACAGGATCTTAGCTTGGTCATTCTCCACCACCTTTTGGGGGTGTCCCCCATTTTGACCTCG
>NW_015114506.1:43830-45004 GCF_001443285.1 Poecilia latipinna
TGTCCTTGAGTCCAGCTTTCTCCAGCCATTGGTAGGATTTCCTGATATCAGCCACTTCAGTTATTTGTCGGTGGTACATCCCATGTAGGGGCTTGTCCTCCCATGATGGTACACATGCTGATTAAGATCTCTGCCATACTAAAAATCAGGGGGAGCGCCACAGATGTAACATGCTGTCAGTGAAGATGACGGACAACAAGAATTTTTAGAGTGACGATTGGGCTGATATTTAACCCTTTGAGTGCAAGCACTGCAGGGGGCGAATTCTGTTTTGTTGGGAGATCGAACATTGTAGATATCTTCTTCTTTTGCCCTTTTCTGCAGCACACAAGTTAAGGTTTGATAGTCAGGTCTCTTCCACAGCCGGGGAAGTTTGTTCTTTTGGAAGATTGGCCAAATCGTTCCCTTCTACAGCGGTCTCTCCAAGGGTAAAGTTTTCAGACAGAGCTGTATGAAATGAGTTTTCAGACTGATCTGAGTGATCTGTCTTTAAACTCCCACAATGGCCTGATGTGCCACAACAAACTGCCCCAGCTGGGGAAGTTTGTTGTGAGTTTTGCCCGGTCAGGGAAGTTTGCTTCCCAGTTGGGGAAAGGTTGAAAAGATAAGAATCAAACTCATCATACTCAGTGAACTCGTCCTTAGAGCTACTTGTATCAAAAGTGACCCCAGGAAGTAGCTTATTAAAAAGCTTCCTCACTCCTATGGCAATCAGATATCCTGTGCCAAAAGTCAGGGGAAAAAACATGGTGGCTGCGACCTGTTTCATTCTTAAAATCCTTGTCAAACACCGTGCTAATGGTCAAAGAGCAGCTTGTATATAACCTCCTGTTTTGAGATCCAAGCATTCCTAACCTCAGATGTTCGGTCATAGATGAGGTCAGAGCTAAAATGTGTCTCTGTAGTTCTGGGGGAAAGTATTGCTTCTGATCGTTGCTATGGAAATGGTCAAATCAGTTCTGCATGACTCAAACTATTAACCCTATTGCAACCCTATTAACTTGTTGCAACTGTGTCACTTAATCCGCCATGACGGAGTTCGGAAGGGTATATTTCAGGAGGCTAGGGATTAAAACAGGGATTGTAATGGTTAAATATTAAGTTTAGATTGACAATGGTATATTAAAATCATTAATCTAAGTAGCATGTTTCATCATTCTGTCAGGTTTAAAAT
>NW_015114506.1:48759-51666 GCF_001443285.1 Poecilia latipinna
CTTAAAAATATCTTAAAAGTAAAATTAAATGTAACTTACAAACATTTGCTGCTGCTGTTGTTGTAAATTGTGACAAGAAATGTTGCCTTCTTGGAGAAGAGCTACAAAGAAATAATTTTGGTTCAATAATTTTACATGTTAGAATAAATTAGAATAAATGTGGAGCTGCCGCTCCATATTTGATGGGTTGTAGACGACCCACTCAAACACATTTGTTCTGTATGTAAACAATAGACAGAATGTAAAGTCTTCCAACTTTTTCTGTATAGCTGAGAGCTTGACACCAAAAGCAGCACAGCATCGGCAGCCCACATTGCTGGTAGCCGGGAAGGAGATAAATGAGTCAATTTCTATGCTTTCCTGTAAACTGGTTATAAGTCTGTTGGTTTTTCACTTTTCTTTTGTTTTAACTATTAAACCAGCTGGTAAACAAATGTTTATATCTGTTTTTAAAAGAATAGTAGCTTCTCTCTTATGTCTCCATCAGATGAGCAGCAGCTTTTGGTGACATTATTATTAATAATAATTAGATTGTTTTTGAATACAATGCAGGATTTAAAATGACTGGATGAAGATGGTCTATGTGTCTAGTCTGGCCTGGAAGAGATGTCTGTGCTTCCCTTCTGGACCTGTTACCCCATCAACCTGATGTGGAAGACTATGTTCAGAATTTAGATCTCACAGCTTCTTGCGATGCCAACATTTCAGCCAGTGGGCTGAAGGAAATACAGCTCCATTTTGTAGCAATTCAAGAGGTACACAGCTTTTATTGCTTCGCAAAAATTTAATCAGCACAGCCTCAGATTAATTTCACTCCCTGAAGAGGCGGGAGTGAAGTTACCGTAATAACGTAATATTGACTGGAAAGCACAACATCTCCGCTTTCAGAAATTTTTAAGATAGTGCAAAGTGTGTCGTAATTACGATACTGCAAATTTGTCTGTACCATCGCTGATACGTTTGGTCTGGAAGGGGTAAACATGAGCATAAAGTTAATATTCAAATATCTTGATTCATGTGAGTTCTCATAAAAAGCTGAGCTATTGCTGTTTTTTGTGCTTTATTAACTCTGCTCAACCACTGACAGAGTAGCTGTTTTAAGGGGGAAACTGACACCCAGATTTAACTATTAACCTTAACATGTAAACACATTACTAACAGCAGCTCAGGACATAATGACGCATTCTATCATCTTTAAGCAGCAAACGCTACAGTCATTTATTAGCGGCCATTCGCTCACGGCATCGGCAGTGAAAGGAACAATCAGAAAGGTTCAGTTTCCACATTAATGTATTAAAATGTCAACGTTATATGTTAAAATGTCAATCCTATTAATGGCGTTGCCAGTCTGCGCAGGTAAAATGTCAGGATGGAAATAAATGCAAGACACAATGAATGAAATGTGGAGTAAAGGGCTGTAAATGCTGAGTACAAAGGACAATATTATCAGAATAACTCAAATGCAAATTAATTTTCTAAAGTAGGAAGATAAAATAAAGACATGCTTGTAATATTTTAACCTGCATTGATACTAAAATCACTCATTTTAGGAGCTGGACAATACCCTCCATAATATTCAGGACTGAATACCAATCATAAGTTAATTTTGAATGAGATTTTCTTTGCCAAAAATACTAAAGGATTTTCAGAAACAAATAATTGCCAACTGTTTATCTTGTCTCCTGCTGGCTCCCTGCAGAGAAACTTCTATCACACCACAGGAGTCCCAGACACAACAACTTCGCTCTGCTTCCACCAAAGTCACCTTTCCCTGATTGGCTTGTAGGACAAGAAGAGAAGCAAAGACAAAAAGAAAGAGAAGAAAAGGAGTCCTAAATGTGGCAACAAAAAAAAATGTTTAAGTTGTTACTCTGTGCATGTACATATGTTTATTAACATTGATGATTTACAGAAAATTGAAAACTGTGAATAGAATACTTTTGTTAGAAGACCATTTAAAGTATCATATCTTAGTTATTTAAAAAAAATCTAATTACTCTCTTTAATTTTAAAATGTTTCTTGTCCTGCAACATTTATAGAGAAATGCAGGATGAAGTGATCTAAATGCTTAAGCTCCGCAAAATATTTCTACATTTATAGCTACAGTTGTGGTCAGAGTTTAATCTATTTTCATGAATGTCATATTAAATTTGGGTTTTAATTTTCTTACTCGAGTCAGTCTTTTTTCAGGGTGAAAAAACTGTGACACAATTCTATGAATAAGACTCACAAGTGTGGATTTATTGTGGATTTTCTCTAGTTATATACTGCATAAAATTATGCATAGTCTTTAGTATACACATGTATTTTATAGCGGTGCAACGACTGCAGTTTTTTGGCCGATCTTTTAAAAAGTCTTACCTGCCAATTCCGATTTTGTCTGAGATGTTCCTCGGTATAACAAGAAAGTTGCTGAATTGGTAACACGTGACTTTTGTTAACTGTAAACCTTCAAACATGACCTGATGGGCCGGTCAAACCTCTGTCACTGCAGAGCAGAAGAGGACAGTGTTTGGTGTTTAGATCCTTGTCAAGTTAGTTAAGATAGGTCATAAGATTGATTGATTGATTGATTGATTGATTGATTGATTGGATAAAATCGGCTTCACATGTAAAAATTGACCAATCACCAATCTCCCAAAATTAAGGAAAATGGCTGGTCAACAAATTGGTGCACCTCTAGTATTTTTGACTAAAAGTTCAATAGAGAACAGAAATTAAGTCAAAAATGAACAGAAATCCTAAAGCGCTAAGCTAAATATTAGCTCTGCTAGTAGTGGATTAGCAGAAATGTACCCACCTACATCAGTTTCAGTTTATTTTTGTAATATCCATAAGATGTCTAACTTACTGAAAATGTCTAAATTAGAGGTGTGCCGATCGATCGGTCACCGATCATAATCGGG
>NW_015114506.1:55865-68894 GCF_001443285.1 Poecilia latipinna
GGTGATCGGTATCGGTGATCGGTATCGGTGATCGGCCCTTATGGGTGATCGGTATCAGTATCGGGAGGAAAAAACCTGATCGGCACATCTCTAGTCTAAATGCATATTTTTCTTCTCAAAACAAAATATAGTTTTGAAAAGTCTCAAGTTTTTGTGCCTCAGGGACTAAATCAAGAGAGATGAGGTCAGAGGCAGTAGGAGCGAAAGATGAATGCACCTTGCTCTTTGTGTTGGTTTGAAATGTGGTTGTTGTTGAAGCTAAACAGACTAAAGAAGCAAGAAAGATAGAAATAAAGAAAGGCAGGAGAATGAAAGTGTGTCTGCTGCTCCTCCTGATGGACCCAGCCAAGCCATTCATTACTCCCCGAACGCCATCCAGTGTCAGTTATATTACCACAAAGCCGTCCCTGACTGACGGCCATGAGTGGGGGGAGAAAAATGGCAGCAAAATACTGCTGGATGCCCTGCGAGAAAACAAGGGAGGGGCTGTTGATGGATGGGTGTGTTTGACCCAGGCGGGTTTCTTCCAGATGAGACAGGGAGTCAGCTGAGCCTTTGGCCCTCTGCTTACAGCATGCCAGCCTTGTCAGCATAAGAGGCATCAAGCTGAGTTGCCCCGTTGGTGCCTCCGTCACTTGTGTCAAAACAGACGCTCTCCATATTCAACAGATGAAACTCGATGGGATGAGAATACAGAAGCTTCACTGGGTTTATGACGGCCCTGATGTCAGGGAGAGGGCAAATATCCTCCCCTCTCTCAAGCATCCCAAAAACAATGCCTGCAGGACACAGACCTGGGCACATTTTCTTAAATATGATATCAGTTTGGCTAAAATACAATCCAGAAAAGTATTTTGGGGCTTTTTCTCAATGTCTCATTTCTCATATTTCACCTCCTTTTTCCTCCTGTTATCTTCTGTGTCTGTGACTGTGACAACTAATTGGATTTCCCATGATGCTCAGACTGTAACGAGAGCAAAATGTTCAATTTAGTGGCACAAATGAAATAAATTACAGTGCCCTGCAAAATCCCTCACACTTTCATTTTTTCACAATGCAGCCCTTAACTTTCATACAGAGCCATTAAAAGAATGATTGTAGATTTAACATATTTTGGAGCAGAAAAGTAAAATTTATCTATTAAAGGGAAGGAAACTTTCCCAAACAGTTTGGCCTTATGTGAAAAAGTGATTGATCCTAACGCCAAACCACTGATTGTGCCACCCTTTGTAACAAAATTGTTGTCAAAATGAGAAATTAATGATAATTCCTGTTTTACATTGCTTTATGTAGAGGATTGTTGGTCCACTCTTCTTTGCAGAATTATTTTAATTCAGTCACGTTGGAGGGTTTGTGAGTATAACTGGCATGTTTAAAGTCATTCTACAGAATCCCAAGTTGATTTTTTTTTTTTTTTTTTTTTTTTTTTTTTTTGCTGTAGCTTTATTACAGCTTTATAATGAATGTAAATACAATATATCCATACAGCCCATTGTCTTTACACGCTTATCCTTGCAGAATCATGAAGCACTGGTGGAGTAATTGGGCCAGTCCATCGACAAAAATATATACTATGCAATGGGTTAAATAAGTATTAAATACACAGTCAATTTTTAAAGTTTTTCCACTTACAATAAAAGGAGATGGTCATTGTCGGTACACCTCAACTGTGTGAGATAAAATCTTCTTTGCCTGTAATTATTGTACCAAAGGTTCCTATTCTAAATATTTACATTTTTCTTATGTGTCCAATACTTATTTTATGCAATAAATACATTATTAAAACATCTTAGGGCGAGATTTTCCATATATTTAATGTTTTTGTTGATCGCCCCCGTTTGAACACGTGACGTAAATTATTCCGACGTCAGCCGGTTGACGATTGCGGAAGCGGGTCTTAGCTTTAGCCTGCTACCTTGGAACCAAAACAGATGAAATGTTTCCGTGCTAAGTCGCTGCGTAGTCGATCGTAATCTTAGATATTGATTGAAGTTCCCCTTGTCAGACACCTGCTATCCGCCTTTGTGACACAGGAGAGAGGAGAAGCTAAAGAGCCGCCAGAAATGGAGGTAAATATTCAGTATCGAGCAGTTAGCTTTAGCTAACCTGACAAGTTGATGTGGAGCATCTTGAAGTTACAGACACCAGAACTCAGAGCCGTTTTCGTTGATACAGTTTTCTGAAATAAAAAGCTAACTTGGAAGAAAAAATATTTACAAGTTTTATGCAAAAAGTAAACATTATTGTCAGGCTTTGGTTGACATAAACGTGTTTTTTTTTCTCCTGATGAACCCAACGGTTTTTAATCTAATAATGGTACTTCTTTTACTTTTCTCTAAAAAGGATCCCGGTGGTTCTGCAGCTGAGGCTGGGACTCCATCCCAACCTGGTGCTCCCAAGTCAAAGGTACCTCACAACTTTGTGTCTTTAATTAATCCGGACCTTTCTTTCTGATACTTTAGTGTGAAAATCATTGGTCTTATCTAAAGACATGATTGTTTATAAAACCATTAGAGGAAATGTGATGACAGAATTACTTTTTTTTTTGGCTTTATTTTCATTTACAATTTAGCTGTTGGGAAATATTTCAGATTCCAGCAATCAGCACATTTTGAATATTAATAATCTGAGCAAAAACAACTTGCAAACTGCAAAATGAAGGTTTTTAATTGATATTTTTTTATTAAAATATAAATAACAAATGCCTGTCATGAGCTGTATTATTACTCCTGCAGTAATGTTTCTGAAATTATTGATTTGACAATAATATCATGTCATACATTTTTGTTTAAATTTTTAGAGAATGCCGTGATAATCTAGAAGAAAAATTGGAAAATCTTACTGTTAGGCCAAATGAAAGGGAGTGTGCTTGTATTGTGGATCACCGTGTTAATAATTTAATTTTGTTGATGATTTGGGCAGCCCATCCCTGTAGAGTGTTAGTTTGAAGCAGCTACTTAGAGTTTGTGCTTTTTCTGATTTCCAGTTTAACCCTAAAAAGAGTTTTTGCCAAAACTAATGAGGATCAGAAGCTGAATTACACATTTGTTTTAAAAGTGCAAATTGATCTATGGCTGATGATATGCAGCGACAGTGTTGGGAGGTTTCCTTAGAAGCTAATATGTTGGTGCATAAAACCTACATGTGGAAAGATGATGTTAAAACAGCCCTAAAGTTTGATTGTTTCATAAGATTAGTTTTTCTCTTTCTTTTCTTCCCGCTGTCTGCACAGCTGGATACGTTGTCGAAAGATGACCTCATCAAATATGCCAAAAAACAGATTGCCGCCATGCAAAAGATGAAGACCAAATGCACAGGTAGATAATAAAGTCACGACTGGTGAGTCTTCTCTGGCTCTGAATTTGTGACATTACTTTATTTGTTTTCCCAGATTTGGAAAAAGAAGTTGAGTCCCTTAAACAACAATCCAAAAGTACTGACAAAAGTCCAGAGGATGCCTTGTTGATACAGGTTTGTATATCTCCAGATCTGTTGTAAAAGTAAATATGTTTACATTTTGTAATTTTATTATGTTTGCTGTTTCAGGAGCTGACTGAAAGGATGGATGTTCTGCTACTGGAGAAAGCTGAAACTCAGCAAAATCTTGCACTCTCACGCAAAGAGCTAGAGAGAACCAAACAGCAAGCCAAGGTAAAATACCACAAACATAACAATTTTGTGCAATGTTATGTCTGTAAAGAAGTCAGATTGATTTTTTTTTCTTTTCAGGAGGATCTAGCATTGCTGCAAAGTGAACATGAGCGAGTTATTGAGGTCCACCAACGGAAGATTGAAACATTAGAGTCCAGCATTGAGGAATCCAGAAACCAACACCTGGAAAAAGTGAATCATTTCCAGAAATTACTCCAGGAACAAGAGGAACGAGACAGAGAAAGAGAGAAGGAGCGCAGAGCAGAATACACCAGTGCTCAAGAGAGCGTAGAAGAAGTCAGACGCTCCCTGGAAGCTCAACTGGAAACCCTTCGAGCTGAAATGAAGGCAATCCAAGACAGAAGTTCGGAGGAGGCAGCGCAGCTGGAGGAGAAGTACCAGAAGGAGCTGACGAAGGCCCAGCAGGAGGTGGAGAACCTGAAGGAGGAGCTGGTTCAGAAAACCGTCCAGCATGAGGACGAGATGAAAGCTCTGGAGGAGGACTGGGTGATCGAGAGGGATCGCCTCATGTTGCTCACCGAGGAGCTGACTGAGCAGCTGGCTTCAAAAGGTACAACAGGAGGAAGGATGTTACTGTTCTCTGGGTTTGGTTTGATTTATCTGAGGAGAAATGTGCATAAGAACAGCCTTGAAAACTGAATTTACATGTCAGTTAAGCAATGAATTAAATATTATTTTACGTTACAGTTAAAGATTTCAATGTATTTTGTGTGGATTTCATCTCTACAAAAAAAAGTTACCGAATATTTTTGGTCCAGTTTCTAGGGCAAATATTTTAGTACACTTGAAAGAAGACAAAACTCAGTTATAAGTAACTTTCCAGCTCGATATAGAAGTTTGTTTTAAGTAAATAATTCCTTAATATCAATTAAAAAAGTGTTAGTAACAAGTAAAATGATCTTCCAGTGGAACAAGACATTTTAACTTAAAATATTGTAAAATGTCTTGTTCTACTGGCAGATTATTTCACTTAGAACTAAAACTTTGTCAACAGTATTAAATAATTATTTACTTAAAATAAGCTCCTATATTTTGCTGAAAAGTTGCTTGTAAATCAATTTGACTTAAAGAGTAATAAGGTTTTTGGAGTAGAACTAGACAAAAATACTTGGTAAGATTTTGTTTTTACAGTAATTTGACAGATCAACACAAAGTGATGCATAATTGTGACATGAAAGATCATTTATACATCATTTTTTCAATATTTAGTAGTAGCAGTTTGACCTTATTGAATGTAGTAAAAGAATAAAGTTATATGAAAACAAAATCAATTTAAAACAAAAGCAAACAAAGAACAGTACGAACACATACATATTTTACAGCTAAATGTCTAAAAGGTGTATTCACCCCCTTACTCTGATACTTTTAGTAAAATTTAATGGAACAAATACTTTTAATTGGTCAAAAAAAGAATCAAGTTGTATGAAATGTAATGTCATTATAAATACACCTATTTTATCAAGATCTAAGACATTTATTAGAGAATATTGGTGATTATATAAAAGATCTTGCAGACCAATGAACAGAGTAAACAGGTAATGGAGAAATGTAAATTAGTTGTAGGTTTAAAAACGATGTCAGAACTGCAAACATACAAAACGTGGCCAACTGAATTAACAGGCCAGGCAAGAAAAACGTTATTGACAGAAGCTGGTGTCAGCAAACATGTTCATGAAACTGAACTGAACTAAAATATATAAAACACTCTGGTGAAAATCGAACAAGCAACACGCTGACAAATTCTACCACAAAAACACTCAACAGGTCATAAAAAAACATAAATCCTCATATAGCTGTAATTTTTCCACTATAATTTTGCATAATTTTGTATTTAAAATCTTCCCAAAAATACGTTGAAGTTTGTGTTTCGATCAATCCTGTCACAATAAGCAATTAATTAATTAACCGCACAATGTTCTTATGATATTTTTTTAAAGGGCAGTTTTGTTTAAATAGACATCATGATCCATTTTATTTATTATTGTAGATTTATTTTTTTATTATTTTATTCTGTTTTATTTATTATTGTTTTTGGTTGTTGTGTTCTAAAATGTCTTTCTGTTCCAGTTTGGAGCGTTTTGTATAAAATTAGTGTCTATTCATCTATCAGAGGTCAAATTTGCATTATGATGCAATTGTCATTAGTTGAAAATGGTGTCAAAATAACCATAATATAATTTCTGTGACAATTTATCATCCAGCAAACTGTTACTGTGACCGGTCTAGGTACGATTCACTGTGTTATAACGACTTACTTATAACTTTAGCAGCATCTTGAGGCGACATTGTTCTGTTTTTTGCAGACAGCTACCTGCAGGACGTTCAGGAGGAAGACGAAGACCCCAGCCGTGGCGCCGGGATCGCCAAAATGCTGGAGCTGTCCGGGTGCAAGCAAGCTGAACCGCAGAGCGGCGGCGAGGAGGGCGAGCTCGGCAGACTGAGGACGGCGCTGGACGACGTTCAGTCCCAGAACACCATGCTGCAGGACGAGCTCACGCTGCTCAGCAACGTGAAGGCGGAGCTTGAAGCAGAGCTAGAGCGGGTCAAGGAGGATTTCCAGGTGGAAAAAGAAGAGCTCGAGTTCAAAATAAACGAGCTGCAGATGAATAAAGACAGTCCGACCACTGAACACGAGCTGAAGCTTCAGCCTGAGCAGCAAGAAGTTGAAACTCCTGCCGAGATGCCGAGCAGCGACCTGAATCTGAACGAGGAGCTGACAGCCCGATGTGAGGCCTTAACCAGAGAACGCAACGACGCCATGGCCGAGTGCCAGCAGATGAGAGACATACTTCAAAGTGTGGAGACAGAGCTGGGGGAGAAGACCAAAGATTTTGTCCAGCAGTACAACACCATGAAGGAAAAGGGCGCAGAAACGGTGCGAGACCTTCAGGAAAAGATCGAACAGCTCAGCCAACAGAGAGACGAGCTGCGGGTGAGGATGACTGAAATCACAGAGGAGAAAAACTCTCTGATGAAGAATATCCAAGACCTTCAGCAAAATTATGCAGCTGAAAGCCAGAAACCTTCCGCTTCCGCAGAAGAAGAAGAAACCTCTTTAAAACAGGCTGTGAAGGAGCTGACTATGCAGAACGAGGAGATCTTCTCACAGCTGAAGATGAAGGAGAACATGATTCAAGATCTGAAAGAAATGGCCGCCATTTTGACTGAAGAGCGGGACAAAGCGCAGCACCTGCTGACGCTGAAAGAAGATGAAGTGCAAAGTTTGAGTGACGCCAAAACGAAAGAAATCGAGTCGTTGTTGGAAGAGAAAGAGAGGGAAATACTTTTACTCAGAGATGACAACAACAAGCAGGTGGAAAGCTTGAGGATGCAAACAGACAGCGAGGTGAAGCATCTGAAGGAGGAAAAGGAAAAGATGGAAGAAAATCTGAAGGAGAAGACGCGGATTTATGAGGAGACGGTTTCCGGTTTGGAGCTGAGAGTCAAAGAGCTTTCCACGGAGAGGGATGATCTCCATCAGAAACAGGAGCAGGCTTTGTTGGAGCTGTCCAAGCTTCAGGAAGACGGGAAGCTAATGGCATCCACGATGGCTGACCTGGAGGCTCACATGGCGCAGAGGGAATCTGAAAAGCAACAACTAGAGGAGAAGGTGAAGTCCCTAACAGAGGAGGTGGAGAAATCTGGTGCTTCCATGAGGCTGCTGGAGGAAAATCAATCTGAAGTCCTCACAAAGTCTACAGAGGAGCTGGAAGATCTCCGGACGCGAGTTGAAGAGCTTGAAAACGAGAGAAACCTCTTAAAGAGAAGACTTGAAGAGATGGAGGCCGAGAAAAGAGAGGAAGAGATGGAGACAAACTTCCAGGCTCACATCACAGACCTGGAAAAGGAGCGAAACATGTTGAGGTCAAACCTGGAGGACGTAGTGAGGGATGTAGAGGGGCTGCAGAGGGATCTCCAAGACATGAAGTCGGTTAATGAGAAGCTTAGCGACGAGAACCAGAAACTCCTGAGCCAAGCTTCCCTGGCTCAAGAAGAGAGGGACGAGTGGGAAATGAAGCTCGGAGAGAAGGACGCTCTGGTTTCACAGCTGAGGAACGAAATATCGGCTCTGCAGGTGGGTCAGACGTCTGGTCACATCACGTTTAGAACAGGGTTTCTCAAAATGAGGGGCGCGGCCCTCTGGGGAACCGACAAAGGATGCTTAAAGTTGGAGGAAAAAACAAACTAAACTAAAAAAAATAAATCTAATAAAATTTTTTAAATCAAACATAATCTGTTTTTCAATCATTATTAGGAAATATAAGTTAAAATAACTTCTTCTTTATCTTTAGCCTTTTATTTAACCAGGATGAAACTCACTAAAGTGTCTTGACAACAATACATTTAAACAATTATTTACAACAGAAACCCAGTACAATATCAGTAACATTAACACTCCTAAAATCAGTTTAAAAGGCAGAAGTTTGTGAGGCTGTTTGTGAGGCCATGGCCTCAAAAAGTTTCTTGTTTAGGATCTCCCAAAGTTGTGCTTAAAGGAAATACATTTTATTGGTGCTATTTTTACCCTCTAATATTTGTATCTTTATTTTTTTGTTCACAGGAATCTAATGTCCAATCTGCTTCCTCTGAGGAAAGTGAAGCCAATGAGACAACCAAGAAATTAGGTGTGATCATGGATCTCATCAGTTTTATTTCACTAAATCAGCAGTCTTCAAAAGAATAAGTAAACCATTTTCTTCTTCTCCTTCCCTCAGCTCTCCTAGAGGATAAAATCAAAGAAAAAGACGAGAAGATGAACAAAATCAAGGCAGTAGCAGTGAAAGCCAAGAAGGAACTGGACAACAGCAAGAAGGAGGTAATCAAATACTTTCATCACATCTGAGTCTAATGGCTCCAAAATAATTGTAACTTAACGCTTTGATTGGGTCTTTGTCTCTTTAAGAAGCTCCTGCTCTTTCTGAGACTCCGCTTTCATGTTTTTGGCATTAGAAAACATTTTTTGTTGTTTTTTGTTAATTTTTCAAACGGGGTGCTTTAATTTTAATAAGGCAAACAAGCAAAATCTTTTTGTTTTCAGTTTTGGATGTACAATAATTGACATTCTTTTCCAGTAATTTAAAAAATGTCACTACTCTATTTGTTTAATTATTATTAAAATATCATGTCTTGATTATTGTTGAGTTAGTAGAATTTTTTTTAGTTGAATTTTTCGTTTTGGTCCCCAGTTCCTGAATCTGTTGTTACTGTTGATTTAATTTTTTATGAGAAAAAGGACTTTGTGGGAGTCGGGCACCAAACTGTCTGGAGCCCAGGGCCCAGCTCCTCCTGCATGTGGCTCTGGATAAAAAAAACAACAACAAAACTTTAAACTGTAGATGAATTAAATCATTCTGACATTTTCTGTAGTTGTTATATAAATAATTGTTCATTGCTAAAAGTATAATTTATTGGACTTCTCTTCAGGTTGTAACTCTGAAGGAGGAAGTTGCGTCACTGAAAGCAGAGCGGGAAAAGGTCAACACTTCAATGAAAGATATCATTCATGGAGCAGAAGGATACAAGGTAGGATGCACTGGATTTTATTACAGTCATAGTTTACATGGATTCGGATAAATTAGTACATTAAAGAAACTTAAATTAATGTATCTCTAGTGGAAGGAAGGGGAAACTGTTTGATAATCCCTCTTTAGTAAATAGTGTTTTACTTGATAATGTAATGAACTAAAGAAAAGTTTCCAAAGTTATTCATAACATTTGAAGGTTTTCACATCTTGTCATGTTACAACCACAAACACCAGTGGTTTTTGGGATTCTGCCTTTGCATCTTTTTGTACCGTTAAGTGTATTGTTCTTTCAGCAAATGGCTTTTTTTTGTCTGCATACTCTAGTTAACGATTAGTCCTTTACAAAATTAGTTGACGAGTAATTCAATAATTGAGAAAAAGATATGAAAATTATTGTATGTTCATTACACTCTCCAACCCGTCTCACTGAGTTTGAGGTGTTTAGTAGAAAGTAGTGGAGTAAATTTGAAATCTTTGGATGTGGAAAAACCATAATTCCAGTGAAAGAACACTTTGTTTTGCAAACTCACGCCACACTTTACAAACCTTCTTCCATTTGATCACAGTGCGAATATGCTTAAAATAAAACCTGCAGGTTTGATTAATCATCTCCTTTTTTTCCTAACAGTTTTTAGCTAATTGGCATAGCGTAATTTTGCTCCCAGTGGCTTCCATAAACGCCCTGCAGCTGTGTCTCTATTACAGAGGGAAGCACTCTGTTGTGTCTAATGAGAGTTTTGTCCCATAGCCAAATGTAAATGCAGCTGATATGTGTGTTTTCCTTCACTGAGTTGTTCAACCGACCTCCAGTGATGAATATTGAGGGTGTGTGTGTGTGTGTGTGTGTGTGTGTGTGTGTGTGTGTGTGTTTAGAACCTGCAGATAGATTACGACAGGCAAATAGAGCAACTGGATAAGGAGAGGGAGAAGGTGGAGGCGGCCGAGAGACAGATTGCCGAGCTGACCAAGCGACTCAGCAGTGCTGTCACACAGGTAACTGGGATACACACTCAATCACACACACACACAACAAACAAAATGCTCCCAGCCTCCTGTAAATCTTAGCAGTGAGACTTTGTCCAGCGAGCATAACTCCACATGATTTACAGAGTCATTTTAGCCAGCTACACGTCTCCCAGATACATCCCACAAATAGACCATCAGATGTGACTGGCTGCGCAAGGGAGAAATTGTTTTTTGAATATATAACTCCTTTCCTTCCCCCTTTAAGCTCGTAACTGTCTGGCAGGTAAATGGAGCGAGGTATAGCCTCCATCTGCTGCGTTTCCTGAGGCTCGCTTTATTCTCAGATGAGCTGGAGGTTCTCAGTGGGATCGCGCACGCTGAAGCTAGTTAGGGATCCCTGCGTTGTTCCCGACGTCTGAGTTTACCCATCATTGGTTCGGTGTTTGGCTGACAGCTGCCTGGAGACGGCTGCAGCCGCCGCGTTGTGTCTGGAGGAAACTCCACAGAGCCGCTCATGTCAGATTCGCCCGGGTGCTTCTTCAGAAACGCCACGTGTGTTTGAGCAGGGTTGATTCTTTTGACTACAAGCACATCTCAACAGTGAATGAAGTTCATCTCCTCTTTTTAGTCTGTTTCTGTTATAAGAGAAAGTTTATTCTGGCCGCTCAAAAAAAAAAAACTAAATTAAGTCATCTTAGATATTGCTTAAGGAAACGAAAATCAAAACTGTCACCGTTTCTTCCTTTTCTGTTCTTATCCAGACCTGGAAAAGGTCAAATTTAAGACTTTATTGTATTTCCAGGCTGTCCAATCAGGAATATGTTCATGATTTAAATCTGAATTTGTGAAATAAAATGACTTCCAGTTATGGTGGTTTTATGTAAATAAAACTAAAAAAGTATAAAAAAGAGATGGAAATACATATTGTCACATAATCTACATTCATCCATGCATCAATCCTTTTATCCATCCATCCATCCGTCCGTATGTCTGTCCATCCATCCATCCGTCCATCCATCCATCCATCCATCCATCCATCCATCCATTCACCCAACATTTCTTCCATCCATCCGTCAGTCCGTCCATCCATTAGTCGTCTTCTATCCGTCTCCCCATCTTTCTTTTATCCATCTGTCCTCCATCTATCCACCTTGTTAAGGTTCTGTTTCTTGCAGGATCTGTATTTTCTAAATCAATACTACACATTAGTATATTTATTATGTAAAAACAACAAAACTTAAAAAGCTGTAAATGATAAAACATTGTTTACCAACTCTGATGGCCGACTATTGAGCTTCTTTCAGTAAAGAGTGTGGCCCTTTGTGCAGAAGGAGACGCTGAGCAGTGAGAAGGAGGATCTGCAGGCCGGTTTGGAGACCATGAGGAGCGCGGTGAAGCAGCTGGAGGCCAGAAACCAGGAGCTGCAGAAACAGCTGGCCAGCCTGGACAGAGACCTGCTGGCCGAGAGAGCCATGAAGGACCAGAAGCTTAAGGTGGACATGAACACACACAGAAGATTAAAGGGGCTTGATTATGAATCATCCATTCACATAGTGTCATTTTACAGTGCAGTCAAGTCACTATGTTGTTTTTAGTGATGTTAAGTCAAATATGACTTAAAATAAATTTGACTTCATAGTGTGGATTGGGCCTCTGTCTCTTTAAAAGCTCCTGCTCTTTCTGAAACTCCGCCTTCAGGAAGTCATCACAACATCTCTCCTCTATTAACCCTTTAGTAACGTTTTACCAGTGCAGCACTGAGAAGTAGGTCGTTTAATGAGCTCAGCAGCTCCACCAGGTGCTTGCTAATTACATCTGGCTAGTCTGAAGGAGCAGAGCAGTGGAGTCGTAGGGAATGGCTGCTCTGTGTGGCGGAAGCTTGGAAATTGCAGCTCGTAGGAGGAACTACGCCTTGAAGGCGGAGCTAGTTTCATCCGAGCGTTTTGCACAGCTGAATTGTTGCCATGGAGATTAAAGGATTTGTCAAACATGCATGAAAGAATCAAAGTAACACTCCCAGTTTTGCTTTTGAAGAGGAAATAACATTATAACATGATGTAAAGCTCAAAAAGTTGATTTTACATAATACTGCCCCTTTAATTTGACCAGAAAATCTTTTTTGGAAGTATTGGAAATGTCTGCAAAGTAATCTTGTAAATCAATTACTTAATATCATTAAATCTGATAGAGCAGTGTTATAGTTCACTGACAGGCTCAAAGTAATTGCTTGCCCCTCCAGGACCTGTCATCCGCCACGAAGGAGGTGGAGGAGCTGACAGCGCAGCTCCACAGGCAGCAGCAGCAGTCCCAGCAGACCGCCCAGGAGCTGGAGCTGCTACGCAAGGTACCCAAACACACCAGCGTTTCCCAGACCCACTGTGTCTCTTCGGGTCAACTCGAGCCAGTGATGGCCGGCCTGAAGTCACGGCGGCACGTCACAGAGAACCGGAGCAGCTTTAGCCCACAGCACAACGAGCTGCTGTTACTTTTCCATTAGTGGAGGCCTACATAGTACACTTGAGAGCTGCCTGGAGGTCTGACTTTGTCTTTTGTCCACTTTGTTAATTCAGTCAAAGAAACTGGATTTCTAATGGTGATACAGATTTTTTTTTAAAGAGAAAGGGATGTTGCGTTCTAAAGAGTAGATACATTTATTTTAAAGGATCCTTATAATATCAAAATGTCAGGAATAATTTTGTTTGTTCAAAAAGTGAATGCATGTTAGTCTAATTGCTGAACATTACATTTGTTGAAGATATAAAATAATCATTTTAGTGGTGTGCCAATTCTCCCCCCCCCCCCCCCCCCCCCCACCAACAAACAAAAACAAAATTACTTTTTCTTTCTTATAACCAACCAAAACAAA
>NW_015114506.1:71999-80465 GCF_001443285.1 Poecilia latipinna
CCCCCCCCCCCAATTAATCAAAATCAGAAAACTTCCTCTTTTTGGTCTGTAAACACACCAAAAAACATGTTTTTGTAAAAATCTGTTAACGGTAATAGACTAGGCTTCAGAAGGAAAAAGATTCTTAGGGTTAGGGTTAAGCCAACTGTTGTCCTTACTTTCTTTATAAAAGCATAATATTTTGATTATTCCAGTTATCCTAATGTCATCTGTAACATTTATTTCCTATTTGGAAACATAGACTTAAAGGGGACCTATTAACCAAATTTACATTTTATTCTTCCATTTTGGTCCCAAAAACAGCCAAAGCACTTAAAAATGACCCCCAGCTGTGTTTTAGGAACAAGTTAATGTTTTTTAGTGTCTGGAAAAGGAACCAATTCAAAAACCTCTCAAATATGATGGCCGCTGTGCCTAGCAACCCCAGCCAAGCCCAGCGCATCACCTAACAACCCAAACAAAATTCAATCATGTTTGGTTTTACCACTTTATGTGATGTACAATGACTGCTGGAAAAGACTAATGTTTTGTTGGTTGTGCAGGATGCTCCACTTCTGCTTTTCTAAGAGGTATTGTTGTATAATTGCGCATTTGTTAGCAGCCGTTTTTATGTGCAAGTGTAAACCTTGAGTTGGGGAGCGCAGCCAGCAGCAGTTTATTCGGATTTAAAGTGACAAGAGGCTCTAAAACGACTCATTCTAATAAGAGCTCAAAACAGACAGAACTGACTAAACTAAAATCTTATAATCTAGGAATTATTTTGTCTAACGAACGTGTTTTGTATAGCCCATAGGCCTCAAGATAAATATTTGTCAAATAACCTTAATTTTTATCCACATAATTTTCCCAGATAAAAGTGTTGACTCTCTTCACAGTCATGATGTAGTGTGTTTACTCTACCACTAGGAGGCACAGCAGAGCTCCCTGCTGGACATGGAGATGGCCGACTACGAACGTCTGGTGAAAGAACTCAATGGAAAACTAACAGAGAAAGAGGAGTGTGTGGAGGAACTGAAATTCCAGATTAACACACTGAACCAGACGCAGGAGACCCACAAGCAGGAAATCGGTATGATTCACATGCTTATTTGTAATTATTAATGTATTTTGTATTTTATTTTTTGGCCTTAAAAGGTTAAGGCTGTGGCTACTACACACATATTTTTTTTTATAATAGCTTTGCGCATTATTCTGATTTTTTGGAGTTTTTATTAACTGTAAGCAGGGCCTGATTTAAAAGGATGTGGGACCCTGGGCTGGAGTTAGTTTAGGTGCCCTATCCTCTAATGAAAAATTATTCTACTAATGCAAATTACAGTATATTAGTAGGTAATCCTATACATCAGTGGGTATGAACTGATGCATGGTAAGTTTAATATGTCCCCTTGCCAGTAATTCCACGTTTTCCCCCCAAAGAATTTGCTACGACTTTATTTTCTGTATTTTATTTTATGTTCATATAAATCCAAAAATATGCATACAACTCCATTAATATAGGTTTGTTAGCTTTATAGAAATTACAAAATAGGCGTTTGTTAAAAAAATGAACAGAAAACATGTAGTGCCCACATAAAATCTGATTACCCTAAAGTAAACGCCTAAAATTAATTATTATTTGCATAATGAATCTACTTGAGTTTCACTTTTCGAATTGGATTTCTGAAGTAAATAAACTTTTTGATGCTATTCTAATTTGGGCACAGAAATGTCTTTATAAATAGTAAACATACTCAATAGTAATATTCAGCTTACATGCAACTGTAGTGTGTTTAGATTTGAAATATTTTTTAATTTTATAGCTTAGCACGCTTTCTGTTTTGACTTGCTGTTAATGTCTGCTCTCGTCTCATGTCTCTGCGTGTCTCCAGAGGCTTTGAAGTCTCAGCTGGACCAGGAGGAGGAGAAAACCATGAAGATGAAACAGCTGCTGGTGAAAACCAAGAAAGATTTGGCAGATGCCATGAAACAGGTCTGTGTGTGTTTCTGTTGGCAAATCCCCAAAGATTTCCTGTTACTGTGCAACACGGACATCTGATGAATGTAAATAGAGCGATGCGGCCATGTGTAAGCATGGCTGGTGAAGGCCTGGGAAGATGTTGGGAAGAGTTACTAATGTGTCATCTGCGTGTGTTCATGCATGCAGGAAAGCTCCCTCATGATGCAGCAGGCGTCTCTGAAAGGAGAGCTGGAAGCTAACCAGCAGCAGCTAGAAAGCTCCAAGGTAACACAAAAAAAACCCTTTCTGGTAGCGCTGGACAATAAATCAATAACAACATATATTGAGATAAACACGTGATAAATATCAATGGATAATATGTCTGATAGAATATTCAATGTATAGAATATTCACTGTACTCTGATTCAGAACCGCACAGCATTCTGGGGGATGTAGGCAAAGGAAAAGCTTTGACCACTCAACATCTCACGGCTGCACTGCAAAAACACAAAATCTTGCCAAGTATTTTAGTCTAGTTTCTAATGCACTTGAAATAAGACAAAGTAGCTTTTCAGCAAGAAATATAAGCTTGTTTTAAGTCAATAATTCCTGAATATTTTTGAAACAATACTTATTACGTTTTCAGATTATTTCACTTATTACATGGGGAAAACGTCTCGTTACAAGTGAAATGATCTGCCAATGGAATAAGTAGTTTTTATCAATATTAAGGAATTATTGACTTAAAACAAGCTCTTTTGTCTTGCTGAGATGTTATTTATATGTTTGTATTATCTTATTTCAAGTGTATTCAGATATTTGCACTAGAAACTGGATAAAAAATACTTGGTAAAAATGTTATGTTTTTGCACTGTGGCTATCCAGTGTTGGTGGAAGCAACTAACTCCCTCACTTTTTGGTTACCTAGCAACTCACTCACTTTTTGGTTACCTAGCAACAGCCTGCTGGGTAAATTCTGCAGTAATTATTTGCTTAAAAAGAAACGACAATGGCGTGGAGAGGAAACTGGATAAAACGTGAAATGTTTGGCAGCATTTCACATTATTTAAGTTAAGCCAAGTTTATTTGTGAAGCACATTTCAACAGCAAGGCAGTTCAAAGTGCTTTACATAATAAAAGCACAAAATTTCAAAGTTATAATGAAAACACCATACAGTCAATAATTAATTATATTTTGATGAGTGCCATCACCAAAATCAGACATACCAAATATGTTGTTCAGTTTTTCATTTGTTATGGTTCAACTCTAAACCGGTGGGTTTTTTTGTCTTGATTTAAAGGTTCTGTTTCTGGGGATGCAGATCAGATGTAGGGACTTTAAAACTGGGGGGGATGTGCTCTAAAAAAGCAAAAAACTAATCAATAATCATTGATATCGACTGATATAAAATGCTTATATTGTGATATGTTTTTCAGTCTTATTGTCCAGTCCTACTTTCTGGTTTTCATCTTGATTCAAATGTAAAAAGCAAATCAAGATTTTGTTCCAGCACTTGTTCTCTAAAACGTGTGTGTTGTTGACTTCAGATTGAGATGTGTGAGCTGACAGCCGAGCGGCACCGCCTGCAGGAGCAGCTGAAGTCCGCTTTGGAGCAGCAGCAGAAGACCAGCAGCTCCCTGCAGCAGCGCATCCACAGCCTGCAGCAGGACAGAGACACTGCAAAGGTTCTCATCCTTAACTACCTCACTTTTAGCTCTGTTCTCAGGTTTAATTCACAGAAAAAGAAGGTGAGAAGTAATGCTTTCTTCAGCAAGAGCATAACAGTTTTAACAAATGAACTGAGCTCCTGCTCACGAGAAACGATTGATAAATGAGGCTAAAAGTAATGACTCTTTTCATAATTTATCTCTCAATTATTTTTAATTACCTCTATCTACAATGTCAGGCGTGTTTCAGTCAGACATTCATCATGTTTAAATGCTCAGCTGATAGCAGCCTGTTTGTAAGACCCACAATTAGCAATGGAAATAGTTTGAAAGCTAATTTTTACATGGAGTTCTGATGAGTAAATCCATAATTTTCCAGATAGCAATCAATTCCAGTTGGTGGCAGCATATTTTACTGTGTTGATCCCCAAAGGTCTGGGTGGATTGGTTTGTCCCAGCGTTGCACATAACAAAAATTAAAAATTAAGTAATAATAATAAATAATAAAACATATCGCTCAGTATATTCCTAAAAATATATTCAGCATTTAAAACTGCAGCTCCAGCTTCATCTTTTAACAGATTAAATTGGGTAACCATCACCCTTTGTAAACATGAAACACTTTTTTTTGTGTGCATATCTTTACTGAATCTGTTTGTTGGTTTCAGGCTGAGCTTATGGCAACAACAAGCGAGTTTGAGAGCTACAAGGTTCGAGTTCACAACGTGCTCAAGCAGCAGAAGAGTAAAACCAGCGCCCAGCCTGAAGGAGTCTCTGGGAAACTAGAGAGGTGAGAGCAAAATGAGGGAAGATGCAATCAGAAAACTGCTTCCTGTTAAATGCCTGTAACATTTAACAGGAAGGTTAAGAAGGATAAACTTCTGCTCAGTGGTTTTAAAATGAAACGGCAGGTCAAACGGTGAGGCACAAGCTTTCATCCTAAATTTGAGGCTGTTTGTATTCATAATAGATGTACATTGTGGGAATAGTTTGAGATTAATCTGTTTGTCGCAATAAATCAATTAATTGCATGATAAGTTAAAACACGCTCAATAATTTCCAGCTGCATGATTTATCGTTTTTCTACTAAAAACTGGATGACAAAATTTTCAGTTTGATGCTCTGGTCTCAACTAATTTTGTTTACATAGCCTTCAGAATGCATTTTACTTGTTGTCTCTGTTGTTTTTTTGTTTTTTGGGGGTATCTAAAATGTCTTCCAGTTCCAGTGTTAAATGTTCACTAGATTTATTATATGTGTGTCCTGGTGGTCTGCAGGGAGCAGTTGTCCTCTCAGGTTGAACAGCTGCGGAGCCGCCTGTCTGAGAGCCAGCAGAGCATCCAGAGCAGCGTCTCCGAGCTGCAGCAGCTCCAGGCTGAGCACGACACTCTGCTGGAGAGGCACAACAAAATCCTGCAGGAAAACATCGCCAAAGAGGCTGAGCTGCGAGAGAGGTGAAATGTTTTGGTTTTTCATTCTACATCTGCTGAGGTTTGTGTGCTCATCAGGTTGACATATTGTCTAATTTTTCCCCTCTCTGTTGTTTGTCTGTACAGAAGTATGCATGCCGTTTCACATTGCAAGCAAAATATTCAATGTATTCTTTAGGGGTTTTATGTTACGGTAGTTTTAAAATCACGATCTGAAACGTGCGGTGTGCACATTCACAACCAAAAACCTTTAGAATCCACCATGTTAGTATATAATTTCAGTATTAAACAATTAAATTCACCCTTCATCGTCCAGAATTGTAAGTAACGTGGCTCAACGGCAAAATTACAGAGACTTTCCGATCTACCTGAACAGACAGGAATAATCAAAAAAGCTGCCAAGAGACCTACGGTAACTCTTGAGGAGCTGCAGAGATTCACAGCTCAGGTGGAAGAATCTGTCAAAGACAACTAGTAGTCCTCAGTGATGTAATAAATCCTGTTTTCCTCAAGCCATATGGAAAAAAGAGATGTCCAAACTTTTTGTACATCGGCCAAAATTGCTGAGTCGAAAGTAGTGGTGGGCCAAAAACCCGAAATAAAGCCAATAAAGTAGTCCCATTTCTTTTTTCTTTTTTTTAATGGATACTTATTGTAGATCCAAAACTTGAAAAGGATTCTTTCAATGGCCATTGTAAATTAAAAGCAAAAAAAAGTTGTAGATTTTTGGCAAAAGTTCTGGAAAAAACTGGGAAAATTTCTGAGTTTGAAAAGTTAAAAATTTGCTAGAAAAAAAATCAGAAATGTTGAGATTAATCTCAGAAATTCTCTGGAAAAAAATGGCAAAAACCTGGGACTTTTAGAGTTTCAAAAGCTCAACATTTCTGAGTTTTGCTGCAGAAAGGTTGAGAGATTGCTTTCAAAATTTCAGAGTTTTTGTGATGGAAATTTATTCTTCATTTTTTTCCTCTTCTCTACAGAGGCCCTAATACGTCGCTGTAGTTTTTTTCACTTTTGCTGTATTTAAAGAAAAGCATCTAGTTTTCAGATTCTTTTGGGCTCGATTGAACACATTTATTTTCAGTATTAAGAACTTTTTAAAGAAAAACTCTTTATATATTTAGTCAAGTTTAATAAACTAAAACAAAGCTGATTTGGGTGCATTAGTCGCCTTTTCAGTAAAAGTCTCTGAATAACATGGTTTTACCTTTTGTTTAAAACTTGGTTATAAAAACAAACTTTTTGTGTTGTACTTTACATTTTCTATTGTAAGAAAATTATATCTGTAATAATTTCACCCATATTACAAATTAAAAGAGTCCATCTGCATATATCAACCAATTTTGCATCATTTGGCCTCACAAAATCAGTCCAAGGGCCACAAATGGCCCTCGGGCCACACTTTGGACACCCCTGTTGTAGAGAGGAAACCGCAAACATCTGGATGAAGATACTTTTGCCAAATGAAACAAACATTAAATAGGATTTATAGAGAAACACCAATACTTCAAATCACCCTCAGCACAACATCCCCACAGTGAAACATAATGGTGGCAGCATCATGCTGTGGGTTAAGAGTTAAGCTACTTTATGTTGCTCTGTCACATAGAATCCCAATAAAATCCATTCAATGCTTGGAAAGGCAAAGTACAAATGCCTAATCAAACTTGAGGAACTTTCCAGATTCCTAACTTCCTGTTTCCCTCTGACCCGTCCTGCAGGGTTTTGACGTTGCAGACAGAGAACGTGTCGTTAAGGTCAGAGGTGACCCAGGCTCAGGCCGACCTGTCGTCCCAGGTGGAGGCCCAGCGGCAGACCTACAGGGAGCAGCTGAGGAAGCTGCAGGACGACCACCGGGCCACCGTAGAGACGCTGCAGGGTCAGCTGAGCCGCGTCGAGGAGCAGCTCTTTAACCTGCAGAGCCAGAACAGTAAGCTCAGTTAAAAGCACCTTAAACAGGCGAAATGTAACAAGTGGGTATCTTACACATGAAATCAGATATTTACATACACTGTAAAACTAAGAAAAATAATTAAAGATTCAGACAGGTGCTTGAAATTCTTGAAAATGCTTGAATTTGAATTGTGTTTTCAAGGTTTGGAAAAGGTTTGATATTAAAACTGAATAGTTTTGTTACAAAGTTCAATCTAACATTTGATTAAAAGTTGAAATTTAGAAAACATAATTTACAGTTGAAACCAGACATTTACATACACCTAAAAACTTACCTTCTTTTAGTTAGTGAGAATTAATAAAATTTTACTTCTAGAACATTTTTAAAATATTTCTTTTATTTTACTTTCTTTGAATTCTTTGCTTTTAATTTGCGCAGGAAGATAATTTATCTTCACACAATTTCTTTGGACTATTTCAATGTAATGAATATTTATTATTCCTAATGGCCCACTGACTTATTGATCATCTTATATTTTATACCTTAAACGTTATTGAAATTCAGGGATTTTTTTGTTAAATTAGTTTTTATCTCTCGAACCAGTCAGGTGTGTGAGACATTTCAAAACATTTGTTATATTTTAGCTTTACACACAAGACATTAATAAGTCATACATAATATCATATAACAGTGAATTAAAACTGTTCTTTTTTTATTTTCTTTATCTAAAAAGTGTGGTGCTGGAAAAGTTTGAAAACTTTGAAAAATGTTTGAATTTTACTGAAGGAGAACTGTGGAAACCCAGTTTTGTCTTTCACCGGCTGACGTTAAATGAGACAAAACATTTGCTGCTTTAGGATCGCCGAAGGAGATCCTTTGAAGCAGCAAGTGGTGTATAGAGTAGAAGTTTTCTGTCTTGTTTCCTCCTCCGCTTCATGAGAGGAGTGATGGGACACAGAGAGCTCACAGGGGTGAAGATATCGGCGTGTTTATCAGCAGAGCTCATTCATCACATCCCACACAGCTGCCCTCTGCAGTGAAACACCAAATACACACACCAACGACTTGGAAAGGCGAGCGTGTGGATGTGTGCTGCTTCTCTGTCACTTCAACTTAGCCAGGTGTTGGCGAGGCGCCGCGGCTCTGTTCCCGCCTCGCAGTGTGGCAAACAGGCCCCTGTGGCATCTGGAGAGGCTCCTCATTAGTGTCTCACACATAAAAGACCCCCGTTTTTTAGGGCGCGTTTGGCTTATCTCACCACGTATTTCTGAATTTAATTGCATGGATTGAGTCAGCTTGTGTTTGTTTTACTGGTACAATCAAGCAGATTGATTATTTACTGTAATCAAACTGTAAGTCGCATGTACCACACATTAAAATCTATCCATATCTCTCCTTTATTTATTCTGTCTATGAACCAGGTGAAGGCTGCTGATTGGATAATATTTTGCTTCAAACTTGAGTTCTTGTTCCCTCATATATATATCTATATATATCTATATATATATATCTATATATATATATATATATATATATAT
>NW_015114506.1:84455-94990 GCF_001443285.1 Poecilia latipinna
TATTCATTCTTTTAAATGTTTTCATATGATCCTGGTTAAATGAGCGCCTGTTTCAGTGTCTCAACGAGGCCCTCTAGTGGTCAGCAGCTACTTCACTCTTCCTGTTAACCTGCTGAGGGGGGGGAAAGTGAGAAAGACGGTTTAGTTACAGCTTCATGAATCACATTTATCCTCCCACTTTCTCAAGTCATTGTCCCTTTTCTCATCATTTTCCTGTGTGATGCTTCAACTGTTTGGCACAGTGATCTGCAACCTTTACAATCCAAAAAGCCATTTTTGCCCTCAGACCAGCTAAATAAAATGGGCTTGGAGCCACAAATATTACCTCATCTTTTGAAAAAATAGCAAAGTTTTTGAGAAATACTTGCCACAGAGAAGCACCAACTTACTCCTATTTTTAGGTTTTAATTAAAAGAAAAACATAAAGCATTTTCAAAAAGATGATGGCTACATTTTCTTATATTGGATGTTATTTGCACATAGTTTTCAACCTAATTATAGCAACAACAACAAAACATCTAAATAAAGATTATGGTAATTTTAAATGTAATTATTCCACAAAAATTACTTAAAGTTGTATTTGTCGCTATATTTCTTTTTAAATTCTAGTTAATCATATTTAGTTCATTTTTAAGAGTCAATGTGGAAGGTCCAGAAATCCACATGGGGCCCTGGAGCCACAGGGTCACAGTCAAGTGTTTAGGAAAACCAAATAAAAAACATCCCAACTTGTTAGGATCTGTTCTACAATTGTTGGCACTTTGTAGCTGAACTATTGTTATATTTCTTCTGTAAGCCTATCTTATCTGCCAACCTCAGGTGCAGCGTCGGCCCAGTCCAGCCGTAAGCCTCTGGCATCAGAACTTCAGCGGAGAAACGCCGATCAGAACCAAGCAGGGTTGGGATCGATGGGTTTGAATGACCTGCAGTCGATGGCCCGGGAGGAGGGAGAAGGCATGGAAACCACGGAGACCGAGAGATTCTCGCCAAAACTCGCAGCCCCGCCTTCCCTGGAGCAGCTGCTCACATCCCCAGACCCCAAACAGGGTGAGCTACAAAAGTACTACAGATTAAATCCAGTAACAAAGGAGCTATTTACAGTGTAATGATTCTCCTTTAACTGTCATGAGGTTTCATGTAGTATAATAGACAAAAAAATAAATAAACAATAAAGTATTTTAATTTAATTTTCATATTTGACTGCTGTTTATTTATTTATACTGTTTAATTTGCTTGTTGCATCTCCAGAGCCGTTTGTTTGGACGTTGGAGCCGAGCAAAGAGGAGCTGAGCGAGAAGCTGAGCACAGCCACGCGCAGCATGGAGCACATGAACGGCCTGCTGCACGAAACCGAGGCCACCAACGCTGTCCTCATGGAGCAGATCACTGTACGTACGAACATCTTATTTAACCTTAACTCTATTTGCACAGCACATTTCAGCAACAAGGAAGATCGAAGTGCTTCCCATAAAATCATAATACAGTAACCAATGATGAAACAAGCAGTCAACATTACATTTAGTCGAACGCAATCTTAAAAATCATCAAGCAGATGTACATAAAATATGTTGATCAATGTTTCACTTACTTCTAATCAAAGGCATTTCTAAACAAGTGCATTTTAGCTTCCATTTAAAAGAACAGTGTTGCAGCATCTTTGCAGTTTTCTGGAAGGTTGCTAAAACATGCCAGCAGTGTCTAAATTTCATTTTGAGTCATATCAAGATCATGAATGTTCTCAAGGCCAGTTTGTGCCAGAATTTATTAATAAAACCCACTAACAAGCTGTTAAATTATGAATAAATTCCTTTCTGCATTCAATAAGAACTTAAAATAATATTGAACGTCTTTCCACATTCATCAGCCCCTCCAGGATTTTGAGGTACTATCTTACAAGTATTTGCAATATTTCCACTTATGACATAAAATGTGACATTTTTATTACTTGACATCAAGTAAGGCTAAATCAGCATTGTCATAAAAGTAAGCAAAACTGCCACCTGCAAGTATGAGTTAGAAGTCACTTATAGCCAAAGTTTATCACCATTTTTGTGGTAAATTAGCAGCGCGAAGATCTGTTGATTTTGCATAAATTTCTGGTATTGTGAGAAACTGTCCAAGTTTTGGCGTACCGTATTTGGCCCGCAGGCCTTGAGTTTGACACATATAGGAGAGTTTTAAATGTTATAATACAAAATGAATCTTTATGAGCCCACATTTTATTTCAAATATTTTATTTAACAGTAAATAAAGAAACCCCAATCTACATCATGTTGCATTAAAATGGTCTGTATGCACCAACGGTGATGTCAAACAGCCTGGCGTTGTTTACAGTCCCATCTTTGTCCAGCAGAAAGTAGAGCCGGTGTCCCTTGATTCTGAGCGGGATGAAAGAGGGGGACTCCTGTCTGTGAGCGTGGCAGGCCACCTGATTTAGTGGGACATTTATGGTCCTGCCTCGGTCTGGTCCCAGAGGAGACTGTGTCCGTACCGTCACCATCCTCCCGCCCTTATGTAGAACCACCTTACTGACGGACCTCCGGCAGAACAGAGCCCCGAGCCCGACTATCCCCGCTCCTATGGTCAGGCATCCCAGGGTAAATCCGTACCTCCAGGCGTTTGAACCAAGGTTCATCTCGAAACTCCACATCCCGGCCAGTCCGGTGGTGGTGGTGGGCGCCTTGGCTCGGTCTTTTCCACCGGTGTCTCTGAGCCCGGTGAAGGCGAACTGAGCCAGGTACGTCCAGAAGACGAACTGGCCGCCGCAGAAGACCGTCAGCACCCGGAAGAAGCGGGTTCTGTCGTGCTCGAACAGGGTGACATCTTTGGCAGGCTGGGTGGAGCTGCAGTAGCCTCGACGGGCTGCTACCTGGCGGGCTGTGGGAGTAAGAATCTCCCCGTTCAGTCCGAACCATGTAAATAATCGCGTGGATTCGCCACTCGACTGGGTCGCATTATGAAAGGCTCGAGCTTTCTGCTGAAAATTACCGAGTCGAAATAGCCTGGAGTATCGCTCCAGAGCTCCGCAAAGTAGGCGTTCATATCCCATTTCTCACCGTAACTTCGTTTATAAGGTTATATGACTCTAAACAACACAGTCCGAAGCGGTAGCTGCTGTTTTAAATCCACTTTTATTTCACTCCAGGCTTCTCTGTCCGTAAGGACGCCGCCATACTTGTTATGTATTCTCTTTGTGAACTCTCGCGAGAATAGTGACGTGTCACTCGCTATCGAGTCAGCTCTGTGCCAATCAGTGTGGAACCGTTTCTTGTCCCCTAAAATGCTTATTTTTAGCACGCTAAGGAGAAAATTATTTGAATTATTGAATTGAATTACAAAATTATTTGTACCGCTTGATCCTTCATTATGTAGCGTCACTTCCAAGTGTACTTTATATGAATTTTGTCTGATGGACCAACATAAAGTGATGCATAATTTTGAAATTAAAGGATGCATCACTGCTTGTAAAACGGTCTCACTTTTGTATTCATTAAAAAAACAAAACAAAAAAAAACAGCAACCTGGGATAACAAGATATATCAGGAAATTAATCATTGGAAGGATGCAAATTATTTGTTGGCCCATTCTTGAATGAGATTTTTTTTCTCTGAAAAAGACTACTTTGCTTTTCATCATCAGAAAGGTACATCCAGTTGCTACTTTGTCTTTGAGATTCTAGTAAATCAGCAGTTTTTAGCTAATAAAAGTCTAGCAAGAAAAAAGTCCATATTTTAGAGAGGAGTGCATCCTATGAGACTCTCACTTGCATTTGGAAATATCATTGTTAGTTTAAAACAAAACAGAAGTCTTAAATCAGGCTCATAGGAATCTATTGCTTCATGTAACTTTTATCGTCCTTCAGCTGTTAAAGAGCGAAGTTAGGCGACTGGAGCGAAACCAGGAGAGAGAGAAGAGCGTGGCCAACCTGGAGTATCTGAAGAACGTCCTGCTGCAGTTCATCTTCCTGCGTTCTGGCAGCGAGAGGCAGGCGCTCCTGCCCGTCATTCACACCATGCTGCAGCTCAGTCCAGAGGAGAAGAGCAAACTGGCTGCAATCGCACAAGGTGCAAGTCTGCATAATTTATCCTGAAATGAAAAAAAGCCTAATCTGTCCACTGTTTATTTTTTCCCTGTAATTTAAGTAATTTATTTATTTAGATTAAGTGAAAACATTTAATAATCCCCAGATATTTGGTGTTTACGCTGGTGTTTTTCCTTTCAGGAGAGGAAGAGGGAAGCGGCTCTCGCGGCTCAGGGTGGACCTCCTACCTCCACAGCTGGTCTGGGATCAGATAGACTAAAAACATGGGGAGCACTTTGCAGTGACATCACTGAACCCATCTCTTTGTGAGGTTCTGTATCAATGATGCTAATTAAAATGGTTTTAACTGGGGCATTAACACGTTACTGGGACAAAACAGGCAAGACCAAAGAATGTATGTGAAATAGTATCTTCTAGGTAGAGATAAAGGAAACTAGAATCTTTATTTACTCTTGCAGAGCATTAGGTATAAACAGTGCTTCTCTGAGATGGACACAGGCTTGTTAAACTGCCTGGTTTTTGTGATGTAAGAAAAATAAAACAAATACATAGTTTCAAATGTTTTCCACATATTATCTAACATTTATGTTAAATTGTAATATAAGAGAATCACTATTAATTATCAGGATATGCACAATAAATAATGTTAGATGTGTACAAGAAGAAAACTAAATGCTAAAATTGAATCAAATTCTGTTTCAACCAAATATTTGTTGAAGGTTATTCTCAGTTATGCAGCAAGGTTATTCTACTCGTTTTATTTTTTCACTATAATAAATTTGTTTGCTTTTCAGAATTTCACAGGATAAATGTGGCACAATATGTGGAAAAAGGAGTATGTAAATTGTTTATGATGGTGTTTACATAACAAAAACTTGGCATTTTACCAGAGTTTGTGTCCAAATTCGGGAACCAAGATTAGTCTTTCACTAAATTACCCGTCATAAATTTCTTAGTTGTATTGATTTGTGTTGAAATAAAATCTGTTGGGCATTTTTCTGCAGACACAAATCACATCAAATGCATCTATTTCAAAATATTTTCTTATTTCTGGGTTAGAAAAAAAACATGTTGCAAACAAATAGTATGATTAGGGATTATTTAAGAAGGTAAATGTAGCCTGGCATAATGTGACTTAAATGTCGGATGTTTAAATCCTTAATTAAAAAAAAAAGATTTGACTCCTCTGCTTATGTACATTGTACTTTACTCACTTTATTAGCGGACAAGTTGTCATAAATCATATTTCTATTGCAGTTTCTTTCAATGACTGTCATCATGTATGTTGACTGTTGAATGTCTTTCTGTATGTTATAGTTTATCACTTTATCATCTAGAAATATGCAACAAAAAGGTGTTAATCTTCACCAAGTTTTAATCTGGTTGCTTATAAAATTAAAAAGCCTTAATCCATATATTGTTGTAAGAAAAAAAGTCAACATTACGGTTCTTTAGGTGCTTTTTTTTCTTACATTAGTCAGTGGGCAAAATGTAGATTAAATCCTTAGTTTAGCTCAGTTAAATCATCATAACAAAGAAATTGATGTTCATAATTATAACTGGTACTTCCTAAACTCAGGTGCAGCAGGTATTTGTGTTTTTCTACTGTAGCATTTGTAACTACTGTTTTCATTTTATCGGTTTAATGACTATACAGCTCTGCTGTGGGGTAGAAGTTTAATTTTCCGTCTCACATACTCAGATTTGCCTCTGCAACATTAATGCATATTGTTTTCTCCTTGTTATTGCTGTAGAAAGTTGCTTGTTTGTCTTTTTTCCACTCCAGTGGCAGCTCTTTTGGGATCAGTCTACCACAACTTGAATGTACTTTTACCTTTTATATTATGTGAAGGTTACTGTTATCAGAAGCTATGAGAGATTATCAGAAAATCTTTTAAGATTTTGTCTGGATGTAAAAGAAAAACGACAGAAAACTGTGATTGTAAACGGATTAAAACCAACCATGATGGGAGAGATCACAGAGTTGATTTGTGTTTATTGATAATCTTAACACACTTTCATCTGTGGAACTTTTTAACATTTCGTCACTTACAACCTCCAACCTTAATGTGTTTTACTATATTTTATAACCAATATAAAAGCATGCAGTGTACAGAACATTTTATTTTCACAATCTGAGAAGTGTTGTAGCTCAACTTTTCACTGAAATTAAATCTGCAGAATTTGTCCACATCTAGAAATCTAAACAGTTGCTCTGTTTACATCCATTTTCAAGTCCTGCCACTGACTTTGAGTTGGATGTGGGTCTGGACATTGATATTTAGTTTAAGAATACCTCTGTCTTGTCTGTAGTTTTCTTTACATATTGTGACAAACAGGACTCTGACTTTTTTTTTAACAATGGTTGTAATCTTTTTCCACAGTGTTTACTAAAACTAGTGTAAACCATATATGTTTTCTTCCACTTCACTAATATGTACTATTTTATGCTAACCTAAAAACAAAATAAAACACATTTAAGTATGTGGTTAAAATGGAAACATTTCAAGGGGGCGTTAATACTTTTATAAGGCTCTGTTGTGTGTACATGGAAGATAAATTTATGTTTCATGTTATGGAGTCATCTTCCACGTTGAAGGAGGGGAAATTTTATATGGGCCTGCCTTTTAAGGAAATAAATGTGGTTCTGGAATTATGACGTAGTCCGGGGAGGAAATGACAAATAATCGCCACTGAATACCGCTGGACGTGAAACTAAACATTCCGTTTTTGTCTTTAGAGAGCTGTAGTAGGGTATTTATCGTCAACTTTTTATATCCTTACATTTTAAGACATGCATGAAGTTTTTCTTTACATGCATATGTATTAATGTGTTTAAAAATAAATGGAAAGAATGTTTCTGCAAGGCGCACACCCGCCATATTGAAATTCTGTACAGATTTCCAACGCTAAAAAAAAAGGGAAAAAAGTCAGATTTTTCGGTTTTCTTGCAAAGCAGAAGTGTAAAAACAGAGAAAGTAAAGCAGTGGATAACAACAACAACATGTCAGCGGAGCTGCCGATATGTTCACACACACAACCAGATCTTGTAATTACTTTTGGCAGGTGGGAATTACAGTTTCCTGCCAGTAAATATCTCAAAAGTAAGTCAGTCGAAAAGCTCAGTGAAGTTTTAAAGCTGCTCCAGACGCGCAGAAAAAAAATAAACCCGACTTCCTCTGATTTTCAAAATAAAATGAATAAAGCCTAGATGGTAGACGGGAGAAAGTCAATCCAATCCATTCAGCGCTGTATTGGTTTGAATTATCTCTCTCTTTTTTTTCTAAATTGCTTCACTGTTACAGTTTCATTTTAAGTATTGAAATTCGACGGGTTATTAGAGCCATTAGATAAAAAAGAAGCAAATTTATGCCAAAAAAGAGATTTTGAGAATATCAGAAATTTTGTAGAAAAAAAAACTAATTCATGGATTTCAAAGTTGAAAATGTTGTTCTTTTGAAACTCAGTAATTTTCAAGTTTTTTCTAGAGAATTTATGAGCTAACTCTTAAAATGTTAGTTTTTTTCTGAAAAATTTCTGACATTAATCTAAAAATTTCTGAGTTTTTTTGGCAGGAATTTATTCCTGTTTTTTAAATCTATAATTGCCCTAACGTGGTGCTATATTAAAATCCAACAGTTTTTGTAGTAAAACTTATTGCGTGAGGATTCATTTGGATTATTGAACAGCATGGTCTCACAGTTTCATAGTTCACTTATTGTCCAAAGAGAGCAATAACCATTATTATTGTCAGTGCCTTAATAGCTATAATATCTAAAAGTAAATAAATCAACTAAATAAACTATGTCGCTTGTTGATTCATATGGACATTTTGTTTTTCATATGCTCAATTTGACTTGGTCCTTGCCCTCAAATTGACCGCGTCAGAGAAGGGACCAACACTGCATAGTTATGCTTTTATTTTGAAGGTCATCCAAGCGGAAGTACAGTCCGCCGTGTCTTGTGGTTGGTGGAGATAGGCGGGGCCCGTCCTAATTATACGCCATTCTGTGCCTGAGAGAAAAAGCAGCTCTAACTGTACAGTAAATACAAGAGAGGAGCACATCTGGACGTCTGCTGCTGAGGCCGAAAAAAACACATCTGGTCCGAGAGAGCGAGGAGGAGCGATGCTCGGACTCACGGAGATGACTAACGGGTAAGTTAGCTGCTTAGCTTTTTTATCTTCATTATTATTTTTGCTCCGAAAAAGTTGAGAAGTTAACATCTTTTACGCTGAACTGAAAGAAACTGTCTTCCAGTAGTTGTCTGTTTATCACAAACCAGCAATGGATTTGTATCCATGCTAAAACTAAACGTAGGTGTTCGGTAGAAAAATGTTTAATCACAGAGTTTTAGCTAAGCTCTCATTAATTTATCTTCAATCTGAACTTGATCTTGGCGCCCCCTACCGTTACAATGGGGGAACAGCGACTTTATGCGGGTTAAGAAGTGATAAATCTTAAAACCTATTGATCGAGAACTAATGAAATTAAAAACAACTACCACTTTGCAAACATCAGCTATTAAATATTAACGTGAAAAACTGTGAAAATATGTTAGTCTCAAATAAGAGGCATTTATTTTATGTGAAAAAACCTAAAATAAACATTTAAATAAGGATAATCACGATCTAGGTTGACAAAAATACGAGACTTAAAATTATGAACATGCAAGCATATGAAATAAGTTTTAGTTTATGCTAATTAAAGCTGAAAAACGTCATATTTGTATGGAGTGCAGCTAAAATTAAATGTGATGCTTGAAACAGAATTTTACATTATTGTTAATGTTGTTTTTTTAGTATTATTTGAATGAATAATCAAAAAGTAATTCCCTTCAAGATCTCATACAATCTTAGCTATTTCTGTATGTGCTTGAAAACATAAACAAAGGCTTAATAATTTGCTTAAAAAATCCAGAGGAAGATAAATCTCTGATTATGTCTAAAATTGCAACACAAATAATAAGCCTGCTGCTTTCCTCTTTTAAATGTGACACTGTTTGGTGTTGTGATGCACATCTGGAGGGCTGGTGATGTGATGGAAGTATCAAGGATATAGTCTTTGACCTTATAACTTGCAGTATTCTACATAATGCTTATGGAAAAGTGTCATTTTTTTCATGCTGAGCTGCACTCCCAGACCAAAACAAAGGAGTGAATCTGTTCGTTTTCTTTTAAAAACCATCAGATCCTTCTCCTCCCTGCTGAGGAATGTCCTCTAAAAAGCAACTGGACAGTAGTCCTTGTTTTCCAAACCACTTCCTGACAGTCCGGTCTCCTGGGACGGTCACTCAAAACACCCGTTTTCCTTTTTTCATCATTGTGAATTTCTCTCTGTCAGAATTAGCTGGAGCTCTCTCTGAAGGCAAGTCTGTATAAGCCTAAAGATTGCTGCATTAATCTGATCCAGCGCTGTGTTGATACAACCCCAGCTTAGGCTGAAGTCTGGGCCTCCAGCACAGACTTGTCCTTGTTTGGAAGTTCAGAGATGAGGGGATTTGAGCGTCGAGCGCCAACACCATCACACAGACGTCGAGTGAATGGTTGCCTTTATCATCTGGAAGAAAAATTAATGTGGTGATTAAGCTTTTACTGTAAAACTCAGCTCACTACTTTTTATAGACTGAGTCAGCATGTCAGCTTTTATGTTACTTTACTGTAATAATTATGAAGAAAAAATGTTTTAAGACTTTAAACGATCTTCAGAAACCACAAAAATAATAATCGCAGTATCAGTTTGCATCAGAAACATTGACATCTAAATTAAATTTAACTGTTACAAATAAAATGGATCCATAAGTACTGTAGGACAATATACTTTTTCAGCAGGAGATTGTCCTAATAGCAAAAACACCTAAGTATCTTCACCTTCAGATTAAACATTTTGATATTATTCTAGAAAATAATAAAATGAAATGACCTGGAGATGTTGAAACTGAGTTTAGTGTTCTTGAAAAACCAAATAGATACTTAATCATTCACAGCTCCATCAACTAAAAGTAAAACATCAATATCAATTTATTTAGATTATTTATTTTTATTTAATTTCCCTTTGGGATTAATAAAGTATTTTTCAATTTGAATTTGAATGTAAATATTAACTGTGCTTACACCGCACCACCCACAGGGGGCGCCCGTTCTCATTAAATGCAGGCGAGACAGAGAAAAGATAGAAAACCCTTTAATCTGGAGTCACGCTGTGGGATTATCAGGTATTGATGGAAAAATCTTTAATTTTGAGAGAAAAATATCTCAAAATGAACTTAAATAATTTTTCTGTGATCCACAAACAAAGTTTTCTTCCTCCTGCTCTCCCTCTTTTCATCGTCTGACCTTAATATTTAATATCTACAACATATAAAACAGTCTAGTATCTGTTATTATGTAGTACAGGGCTGCAATAATGACTGATTAAATCTGATTATTGAAATAATCATAAACTAATTTAGTAATCAATCATTTACTGGAGTCAAAATAGGCAATTTTGCTGAA
>NW_015114506.1:98860-128078 GCF_001443285.1 Poecilia latipinna
CAAATCTGGCCCACTGTTCTTTTTTTATGGCCCTCTTGGCTCCAAATTACATAAATAAGTCCCTCCAGTTTTTCACAAATCCGCAAAATTCACAAAAAAATCAGCAAATCCCCAAAGTTTTTCTGATCTTATTGCAAATGCTTCTCAAAGTTGGTCAAAAACGTTGGGTTTAAGTGACTGCCGCTAGTTATAATCCGTAACCACTAAGTCGAGTAATAAAAAGTCACATTTAACATCATGCATTAGCGCAAATATCAAAAAAGTTCTTACAAATATTTCTAAATCAACATGAACATTGTCTGTACATCCTGCAACATAGTAATATATAAATGTTTCCCCTTTCTTTCTAAGAGGAAGAGTTGTGTCGAACATTCAGGACTCACCCATGACGACTGAATTAATCATTTTCCCTTCAAATGTTTCCATCTGACACGACTTTCCTGAGAATTACTCGTTTGTTTAGTCATTGAATTATTTTCTTTTCCTGTTCGTTTTCTGCTCCATTTAACTCTTTAAAACTCACCTGAAAAACAACAAATGGACTGAAACAAAACCACACAACATCCTTGAAAAAGCTTGAATTTCAATGAGGCTAAACTTGGAATGCATATATATCCTCACTGTCTGAAGTGTCTGAAGTTAAATCAGACCAAATTTCTCTTGATCTAGCTCAGGTAGACTAATAAAAAATATTCTACTTACTAAACGCCAGGAAACTTGGCAAAAAAAAAATTATTATTTTTGATAACTTTCTTGAGCCAGTCAGTTGTAGGGTCAGACATTTCAAAACATAAAATTTTGTCATATTTTAGTTTACGTTGTCCCTGCTGTCCAATGTAGAATACAGAAATAAGCTGTATCATAAAAAAAAAGTCTTCTTTTGTTCATTGTGGTCCTGGAAAAGTTTGAAAACATACAAGTTTGAAAAATTGTACTGTGGAAAAAGTTTACAAACCTGAATACAAGACATTTTCGTCTGGGTTCTTTGCCAATATATCTTACTCAGACAAACAGAGCTGTTGGGTCAAATATCACACACACACACACACACACACACACACACACACACACACACTGCACTGCAAACAGGAAGTGATGTGGCCATGCAGGCCCTGATAAATGCAGTGGGAGTGTCAGTGGTGACAGCAAACAGGACTGTAGAAACATTGGAAACATCCTCCTGAATTTCTGACAGATTGTAGGTAAGAAGAGAAATTCACCGTTTTCTCTCTTTTTAAAGCAACATTAAATCTCTTTCACACACACAGATCAAGCTCATTGAACGGTTTGAACGTCACCTTTAAAACTTTTTATGCTTTCGGACTCGCGTGTACTTCCTCTTGTGTGCAACAGTGTGGTTCGCTTTACGCCTGCAGAATGATGATTGCAAATGGTTGCAGCAGGAGATCAGTAATCCAATTTCAGATTAAAACGAAATAAAATCTAACTTAATTTGTGCAGAAAGTTTGCAAAACATATATATCTGTGGTTCTAGATTAATTAGATACAGAAATGTCTCAGTTTATGTAATTTTTTACTATTTTTTAAGTCCACAATGACCATAGTTACATTTTTTGGACGTTTTAAGACAAAATATTGAATTGGATGCAGTGGCTGTAATACCAGTGATAACCACATAGAGGCAGTAAACTAAAGGAAATAGGAATGTTTATGTTGTCTGGCTACTGATAAATGAGATTTATCACAGATTTAAACCTTTAAAACAAAATGCAGCATCTTTGTTTTCGCTTTGTAATTCTCTGCAGAGAACATAAAACGTTCTAATTTTAAGCAGAAATTGGACTATATCTCATTTGATACAATATTTACAGATTATAAGTTAATTAATTGCCAGTTTTCTTGCATATTGGGACTTGTGATTTGCTCCAGGACGTTAATCTGGTGTGAAAGTTGAACTTTGACGCTCCGTGTCGACGACATGTGGAATCCTGAGCAGGCCAAGGCAAGCAGGTGAACGGCAATGTGTTTATTGGCTGCAGACCTGTCTGCGCATACCAAGGTGATGCACAATGAAACTCTGACAGCAGCAATTTAACAACTCTGCCCATCTAAAATTAAATCTGCACCGTCAGCAGAGATGAACTGCAGCAAAGTAACCGCAGGGATCATGAGGTGATGATTTCTGTCTTCAGGACGGAAAAGTGTGGTGTTAAGATTTTAAAAATGTTCATACACACAGCAATCAGTTTGAATAAAGTAAGTGAAATAAACCGCAGCTCCTCTGTTGATGATATGTTCTCTGTCGCAATTAATCAATTAATCACATGATAAAATTAGAATGAGCTTGTCAAATGAAAAGTACGCAGAACATACTTTTCATTCATTTCATTTCAATTCTTTTTTTAGCCAAGAATTCGATTAATCACCAGAATAATCAATTCCTACAACAATAGTCATTTATATGGTTCTCATACAGATGAACATTCAGCTGTCTAGTCTTTAGAAAAGTGAAAATATTGTGTGTGAGTGAAAAAGGAGCGGTTGTTCTCACAAAACGCTGCGATGAATTATTCATCAGTTGACATTTTGGATTTCAGTGGTTTGTTGTTTCTGCTGAGACGTTTTCTCAGTTCACAAGAGGAGCAGAAAGCAAGTTTTAAACACTTGGTTCATTTATCTGCTGCTTCTAAGTGTTTTTAAACAACGTCACAACGGTGACTCAGGACGCCTGGAGAAATATGAGGAAAATAATTGGCTATTGGCTGAGAAAATGTCTGAGCTGCAAAAGTTGAAAATGCATTAGAAAAAATTCAGAAATTTTGAGATGAGTCTGATATTTTCTAGAAAAATACCTGGACATTTCTGTTTCAAAAGTCAAACATTTCAGAAGTTGTCTGAGTTTGAAATGTTGAAAATTTTTGACTTTTGAAACTCATTTATTTTCATGTTTTCCTGGAATATTTCAGATTCATCTCAAAAATTCAAGGTTTCTGAAATTTTGAGATGAATTTGTAAACTCAAATTGAACCTCCTGCAAATTTTAGTTTTTTTTATACTCCCCTTGAGATGAATCTAAAAATTGCAGATTTTTTTTCTAGAAATTCTTTGACTTTTCAAACACAGATATTTCCTTTTTTTCTAGAAAAAAAAAGGAAAAAAAATATTAATCTCAATATTTTGAGATTAATCTCAACATTTCTTGAGTTTTTGCTTGCAGATTTTTGACATTTGAAACTCAGAAATTTTCTTGCTTTTCTAGAAAACCTCTAAGATTAAGCTAAAATTTTCTGATTTTTTTTCTAGCAAATTTTTGACTTTTGAATCTCAAAAATGTTGGAGTTTTTTTTGGCAGAAATCTACCCCTATTTGGATGATCCAACCAACTTCTTGACAGTTCTGGAAACTGTCCACTCTGTCTTTTCTCTGCCTTGTTTTTGTTTTTGAGAGAGCATCCCAGCAGAGAGAGCAGTAGGCGGTGAACCCACACCAAAGCAACAATCCCTTTCTCTGTCTCCGTTTCTGCGACTCCTTCCCCCTCTACCTGCTCCAGGTGGGAGGGAGGAGGAGCCAGAAGGAGCTGATAGGTGTTCGCGCTGCGAGGCCTGCGGGTGTGTTTGAGGGAGAGTGAGAGAGCAGAACAAGACCTGATATTATAATTTGGATCCAACATTTACTCTGGAAGTGTTGTTGTTAGAGCGGACAGGGGGTTTCAGCTGAGGAAGGAAGGGAGGGAGAGGCAGAGCGACGGCGGGGAGATGAAGTCTCTGAGGCTGAAGGAGTTGTCCAACTCAGATTTGTACAGGCGAAGGCAGGAGAGGCCGGACAGCTATGGAGGGCTGGCGAGAGACAGGTGAGTGGAGGCCTTTCAGAAACTTCATTTTCTGTCAACAGAGGATGAGATCCAGTTAGAAATGCTGCCATGACCCGCCAGTAATGGCCGTTTTCATCTGTTTAGAAATAAATGTGGAGAACAGGAAGGTGTGAACCAACATGCAGTACGGCTGAAACAATTAATCGAATTCACCGTGATTAATCGAGTTTTGAAATAATTATTTAGCAACCGATTAATCGCTAACTGGATTATACAGTCTCTAATATTCAGTTAGACTTATTTAATAGGAACAGACACACATTAAAATAGACAAACCGAATAAAACAATTCATATCATGGTTTTTATAGTGTAATCTAATTTGTAGCACTTGTCCCTAAACAATATACCTAAAAACTATTAAATGATAGTAATTTAAAATAATAAAACGTATTGATAACGTGTGTTTTCGGTAAATATGTGATTTACTGAAAAAACAACAATTTTGCAGCAGTAATTAACCCAAAGCTGAACAAGAAATATCAATATTTAGCATTTTAGATGAAAACCCTTCCTTATGCCCATAACTCCTCAAACGTCTCAGTTTTAGCTCCACCTGCTTCAAATACTGTTAAATCCTCCTATTAAGCACCTTTTGTTATTAAGTTACTGGTTAATTGGAAAAATAATCAACCGATTAGCCCTACAGTTTAATGATGTTAAGTGAAGCAGATATAACTTATTTAAATAGTTATTTAGCTGCAGAGTCCAAATTAAAAGAAGTTGAAAAACATGCAAGACGGTAACTCTGAACTACCAAAGGAGTAGATTGGTGAAACAAATCCAGATTTTACAGAAATGAAATCCTCAAAAACAGAAATTTTAATTATTCCATTAAATTGATTTATTGCCTCATTTTACTTGAAACCTTCACCCGTTTCTATAGCAAACAGTCGTTTAATCATCCCTCAACTTTATCTTATTGTTTTCAAATGTAATTACTTGTCATATATTCATGTTTTAAAAAACCCACTTAACGTGTCGGATGGATCCGTCCAGCCTTCTGAACCGTAGTGGTGGCTGGCCGTCAGTTTCGCTTTCGTTAGGTTGAGCTGATTGAACGATTGAGTTGTTGTTGTTTTTAATCACTGAGACATCCTTGTAGATAAGTCCTTACCCGTCTGCTGCGTACCGACCAGAACGGATAAGCTGCTACCTGAGTGGAGGGTTTGATCAGTAAACACCGCAGCTGATGGTTGAACTCTCCTGGCTGGAGTTCAGTAACGTCAGGAGATTTTTTGCAACGTTTGTTTGCTCAATATGATACCATCAGCGTCTCTCTGGTGTTCTGTTCTTTGTGAAACCCCCCGTCTTTCGCCACACCTTTCCAACCCTCTGTGTGTCAGAGACGGATCCTGAAGAGGCCTGAGGAATGTTGTAATTTCAGGAATGTGGACATAAAGATGGAGCTCCTGCTCCAGGGTGTCCGCGGTTAACCCGCTAACGCTTTCTGGTGGATGAGGAAGTTTTGTTTTCGTTTGTTCGGTACTTAAATCTTTAGAATGAAACTTTTAAAAAGTTCATTACATCTGACTTAAACAAAACAAAACAGATACGCTTTTAAAGATCTTTCAAACTTCTTCCTTCAACTTCCTTTAAATCTTTACCTGACCGAATACAGTGAAGTTCATGCTTAAAAAGGAAAACCATTGAAAAAGAACGACTAGATTAGGCCTGGATGAAAATCACCGTTCCATATCTGTCTTTCAATACTTATTTATTTATTTTTTCTTTTAAATATCTGAAATACCATCAAACTGGTGACGTGTCAGTTCCTGTTTTATCTACAGTTTCCTCTCAAGTTCTTGTATTATTTTTTTTCCTTTCACGCCACAGTGTTATTTTATTTTCAAGCAAAAATATAGATTTCTGCTTTTATTTTTAATTACGTCAGTTTTGGTCCTCCAAAGAAGACGCATATACAAGGGAAAAGTAAAAGGAGGAGACGAGGCACTAAGAAAAGAACAAACGCTTGTATAAGGAAAAGACAAAACTAAATGTATACATTTCTTGATGAAATTATGAGAAAAATGTGGAGTAAAAATCAGAAAAAATGTGGGGATCTTCTGATTTTGTATGTATTTTGCATATTTGTGAAAAATAGGAGTGACTTTTTGATATAATTTGGAGTCTAGAGGGCCACTTAAAAAGCTACAGCGGTCTAGATTTGGCCCCCGGGCCTCCAGTTTGACACATGTGGTCTATGGGTGGATGTTTTGGCAAACTCCTTCTGTTTTCAAATGTTATTATTTTATAGCCAGACTCTGACTTCTCTGCTGTCCTCCTTCGTTTTCGAGATGTTGTTTGATCAATAATGTTACACAATACTTTGTTTTTGTCCGTCACATATGATATCAATAAGGTTGCCTGCAAAATATGAAAAAATAAAAAAACTCATCAGCGTTAGGAATGTTTTTCCACAGCACTGCATGTCCAAGATTTGCTCATGAGAAAATACATTGTTTTATCAGGCAGCTTAAGCTTTTTCTGATCTCAGTTAAATCTGTAACAGAAACTAAAGATGAAAAAGTCTGTAAACTATTAAGGACAAAATAAATCTAGCATGAGATGTTATCCTCTGATGCACATGATTTCCTCCCCTGGAAGTGAAATAGAAGTGGACCGCTGATGGTGCGGGTCAAAAGGTCCCTTGAGGCCGATTGTGCAGAACAATAGAAACGTTAGTCATGTGTTGTTTGCCCAGTCACTGGTTCGGTGTGTGACTCGGTTTTATGCGATCGTGTAGCTGTCCGTGCTTGTGTTGGCACAAACGTACTTGAAGCTCTGCCAGGGGCAGGAAAGTTTTGCCCCAGCAGCTCTCCTGTCTGTGTTGCCATGGCTGCTGTTGACTCTGGGAGAACAGGTGTGTGACCTGGGCGTGTTTGATTTGTGAGCCTTCAGCAGAGGAAAACAGACCCGTGACTTGAGTCTGCACACTTCAGTGTGCTGTGATCAAATCCATTAGGCCATTAGATAAGCTTCAGTGACGTATTTCAGCTGGTTTGTTTCCTATTCTCTCCCAGCATTTTGACGGGAAATTGTTCTTTTCTAATTTTTTTTAAGACTATTTGAAATTACAGCATTATATGTCAAAGTTTCATATCAAATTGATTTTCTAAATAGCTTCAAAATGCATGAAACTGTGATTATATTTAATTTTTCTACTAAAACCGGAATGACAGAAGTCTCTAGTTCGGTGGTTTGGTCTTAACTAGCCCTATTTTTGAAGGACATATTATTTACGGAGACTTCATATCTCATTTTGTTGTTTGTTGTTTGTTTTGTTTATTTATTTTGGATATTTAAAATGTATTCCAGTTCCTCTGATAAATTTCTTGATCTTTGTTTGGCATAATGGCATTACTATGCCATTAACATTAAATTATTTGAAAATAATCTCGAAACCACAGTAATATAATTTATCACAATAACTTCTGGGCCAATTTATCGTCCAGCAAAATTTGTTATCATGACAGGCCTACCAGTAACAACTGAAAATAACTTAAATTTCATGTTTTAAAGGGTGTAATACTCCTGTTACTCATGGGTTTCAATACATTTAGTTGTATCCACTCCCTGCTTTACAATCAATCATTGAAACTGTCATGATCCCTGCGGTCTGGTACATTGTGCAGCTTTAGTTTTTTTATTGACTGGATGTCAAGGAAATTAAGGAAATTATTGCAGAAAATGTCTCCTAACTCAGAAATGTCTGAAGAAGAAATGGCAGCATTCCAAAGTACTAAAAGTTTATTGCACCAACATTTTTTAGTAAAGTGTTGCAGGCCTGAGCTTCAGAAATAAAGTTAACAAGACAAAACATGAAATATCTTCAGCTCATACTTGCTTCCCAGTAAAATGCAACACAGTTTTTTCATCACAGTTATCCATCTAACGCTGCTTGTTAGTAATAAAGACAATCCTTGAATTGCGTACTGGAACAGTACGCAATATTCCCTGTCATTCCCAAAATGTTGCATGGATGACCTGACCTTTGACCTGCATTGACTTGGAGAGAAGCCTATCTCCCCTGTTTTTGACAGTTGCTGGAGCTTTTTTAAGCCAAAGTTGACAAACGTATCAACACATGTTCTCCATGTGTCTTCATGTCAGCAGCAAAAACGAGCAAATTGCTTACCCTGACCATTTGGATTTATTTTGTTTATTTTGGTATGATGGATTTCACCATATGTCCCTACATTGAATATGTGGATTACACAGAGATCTGTCATCCTTCCTTTGGAAAAACTGACTCATCATCTTAACCAGAAATCAGACATATTTTTGAAACTTTGGGGTCCTTTTGAGTCTTTAGTCCCTAAGATTTTAGTTTGTTTTTGTTTTTGTTTTTTGGTTGTTGTTTTTTTTTTTTTTTACTGTTTATTTATTTTTTACAGTTTTTTTTTTCTTGTGTGTGTGTGTGTGTGTGTGTGTGTGTGTGTATGTGTTTGAGGCAGCACATGATTCTCTTTTGTTCTTTGTGTTGTAACTGATGTAACATTAAGAAAAACAATTTAAAAAAATCATAAACTAACGTGATGCAAAAAAAAATTTCCACGTTTCCTTTGACCATAAAATTGTGAAAATTGGAATTACAAAAATTAATTTGCTTAATGGAAGCATGCCAATAAAATGTGCGTATTTTGCAAAACTGCAACTGAATATCGTATAAATACGTAATCACCCTGTGTTGCCCGGTTGGCGACTTGTCCAAGGTGACCTCTCACCAGCCGACAGCAGGAAATAGGCACCAGCACCCCTCCCAACCCCAATGGGATAAGGAAGTGAGTGGATGGATGGATGGATGGATGGATGGATGGATGGATGGATGGATGGATGGATGGATGGATGGATGGATGGATGGATGGTCACTTTCTTCTGAAGTGGACTGATACAGAAAAACTGAACTGACTTGAAATACTGAAATTGCAAAATTGTGATTATTTTTTTTTTTCCAACATTGGCAGAATATAGAAAAAGTTTAATTCTATTCGAAACGCGTCTAGTTTTGGTAAAACCACCTCATCCTAGCATAAAAACTTTTTTTTAATCAAAAAACATTAACCCTTGTCCAAATAGCTGTTTCCATTAAACACATTTATTTTCATTATTCCAATTTGTGCAACGTTCTGGTGAATGGAAACACAGCGACTCACTTCAAGAGAAACCAAATGAGCTTTGAGAATCTCTATGCTGGATGTCACAACAACATGTAATCTATTTTGCGGTTTGCGTGCCTCAGAGGGCCCGGACTTAAAGACTAATATGAATATCTTTGGTTTGTTTCCACTTTCGGCAGAGCGTGCAGAGGAAGGATGGAGGCACATCAAATGTTAATCATAGCTGCATTTTCTGTGTGGTCTCATCCCTTTCATTTTGCTAAACAGTCATTTAAGTAATAACCAAGTCTGCATGGGGAGTCTGGTTTGGGCTTTTCAAAATCGTCCTATTTAAAGTAATTTTTCACCCAGTCGTAAACAGGGCTTGCACCGATGTGAGAAAATCCACTTGAACAATACGGCAGGGTGGACACCCGATAACTGGCTGCTGGATTCTAGGGTGGAGTCCTGAGCAGAAATCAAGCTTCCTGTTGAGTGCCCACCCTCTGCCCATTCATCAGTCATCACTGGTTCCCAGTAGGAAACCATTTAATGTTTAGTCCAGTGTGGGTCTGAATGGCAACATTTAAATATGCTAGAAACTGAAGTTATCTCAATTTCCACAAAAAAGGAGAATTATTTACATTTACATAAACTTTACTCCAGTTTTATTGAGCATAAGCGTTATTGTGTTTTATTTTACAGTGACATACTGAACCACAACGGCTGCAGGAAACATTAAAAAAGGGCAATACATCAAATTATTGATAGATAATCCAGAGAATTACTTGTATACTATTTAGGGCTAAAACAATTAGTCAGATTAATAGAAACAATTAACTAAGTTAGTAATCGATTAATCATTAATTGGAGTATACAGAATCTAAAATATACCATTTGCTGAAAAAATAACACAATCAAGCAGTAATTAACCCAAATATATAAAAAATATATACATTTTGCACTTTAGATTAAAAAAAATCCTTTGTTTGTAAATCTGCTCAACCAAAAGCTCCTCAAGTGTGATAGTTTTAGGTTTACCTGGGTCAAATTATGTAAAATTATCCCATTAAGCACATTTTTCTATCCAGTTATTGATTAGTTAATTTAAATAATAGTCAACAGATTAGCTCTAAACTTTGCTGATGAAACAGAAAATGGCTTAATCAAGTATTTATTAGCTGCAGATGTGTCCTTTGCTATGTAATATTAAGGTAATAAGATGTTTACTGCCTTTTTTTAAAAAAGTTCTTGAATTATTTCTATATTTTTTTAAGTGGTTACATAAAAAAATCTGCAGAATGTTTTTTTTTTTTTTATCCAATTACTCGATTAATCACTGGGAAAAAATGATAGAATGATTGATTCCTAAAATAATCAACACTGGATCAGTGTGAAACTATTTTAAGCAATATTAAATCAAATCAATATCAAATCAAACTGTGACCGAAAGGAACTTTTTAATAAAGCAACCAATATTTAAAAAGAAAAATACAACACAAAACTTTGGTGATTTGAAATCAAACACACAAACGTTGAATAATATTCAACGTTTGTGTGTTTGATTTCAAATCACCAAAGTTTATTATAATATGAGTATATGAAAGTTTTTTTTAAGACCTTTTCTCTGAATAAAGACAAATATCAGGTGTGCAAGAATGTCTTCTGCCATCTCGTGTTGCCATGGCAGCATCAACAAAAATGACTTAAACGGATAAACAATGTGATAAGGAGGAACCTGTGGATATTATTGGAACCTTACAGATAATCCTGAGCATCCTCTTCATCAAACTGCTATACAACAGTAGTCTTCAGTCAGAGGCTTCTTCAGATTTGCTGTAATACAGACAGCTACAGGAGCTGCAACTCTTTGAAGAAATCTGTATAATATGAGTTAAAACGTTTAATTTTCTTCAGGGATTAAAGTATTACTGACATAAATTAGAGGAAATTGTCTGAAATTGTAAATATTTGATAATTCAGCATTTTAGCTGAAAAAATAAAATAGTTTGTTGACCCGTGTCAATAGAGACAGCCGTCTCTCTGTGTATACAATCTGACATATATACACAAAACAGCAGCTGCCATCACCTAGTTTGGAGTTGAGGCTCCAATGAACATCTATTTGTAGAATGGAGTCATGAAGACACTCAGATGCATCTCAGCTGGACACACACACACACACACACACACACACACACGCAGGGCTTGGACATCATGACGTAAACTCCAGCTTTCGTTAATAAATCCTTCGTTCTGCTGTAAAAACGGATCGGCTGCTTCTTCTCCGTTTGAGCGTCGAGCTTGTTTGTCTCGCTGCAGAGTATTTCCGGATCTGGCCTGGAGTTGTTTTGATGCTTTGCAAAGTGGTCGTTAATTTGTGGAGCCGGTTGAGCACAACCACATAAAGAGCTGTCTATCTACCCAGATTTTAGGGTTTACAGGAATGCCGTTGCTTAGAGCGTTGTGGGATTTTGAAGGATTAAAATATTTTATAATTGATCCAAATAGTTTCCCTGTTGGGTTTTAGACTTGTATTCAAGCTGAACCGGCTCTGACTCTGGAAATAAACGGCTCATAAATAAGCACATTAAGCACGGGGTTAAGTTGTTATTAGAAAGGTGAACATGAAGTTGAAGTTTGCAATTAAAATTAAAGAGCTAAATAGGCGCTGCTTAGTGAGGGCATTGCAGCCAAACGGGTCACATGTTTAACTGTTTCGAATATCCTGGTACTTGTGCAACAGCAATTTGTAATGAGAAACAACCATATCAGGGTCAGATCTCCTTGGCTAAACTTGTGTAATAAATACAATTTACACTAAAGCTGCCTCTTTTATATTATTAGAAAGAGGTATTGTATGAAGGAATTTTTCTGCCATAATCCAAGAGCACACATTTTCAGTCTGAAAGCAAGATTTCATGCCTTTCTTCTCAAAATGTGTAATTCTTGTACTCAAAATTTCTGCTGTCTTTCAAATATTCACTGTGCTTTCTCAAACCTACAATAGTAGGCATGCAGGCGCACCCACTACAATTAAACAAACGCACCCAGTACAACGCTTTAATTCTATTGGCTGAGTGGTTGCCAGGCGACGGTATTCTATTGTTCCAAGTGAGCAGAAAATGATTCTCAAGCGAGCAGAGAGGTTTGCAAGCTTGAATTTGATCCGAGCAGAGACAAGTTTTGACTGCGAGAACTAGAAAATACACTAAATTTTTAGGAACTTCTTACACCCTGCTGTGAATCTTATGACTTCACTGTAGCAAGCTTTGAGTCTTCTTTGTTCAACACCGACTTCCACACTGAAGAGTGTTCTTGCCACAAAGAGTTTTCACTTAGATATGGTGCATTTTAAACTGGATTTATCAGTTTAGGATCAATGTCAACATGAAAAATCTACTGTTTGATCACTATTTATTTTAAAAGTAACGGTAACACTTTATTTGAAAGGATGTGCATAAGACTGACATAACACCTATCATAAACATGAAAGAGTCTTTCTGAATGTTTGAATATTGTCATCATGAAGTGTCATTCGATAGGTAATTTTATTTATATAGCACATTTTAAGCAACAAGGCAATTCAAAGTGCTTTACATGAATTAGAAGGAAATACAAACAAAACAACAAAACCAAAAGAAAGACAAGGTAAAGTACATATTGGTTCCCTATGTTTAATAAGAATAAAAATAAGTAGTCCGTAGTTTATAAACTGGTAAGGGTTTCTCTGGATTCTTGTTCTGATAAAACTAAATGTTGGTTCTAGTGTTGTGGGTGGAGTTCTAGATGTGTACAATATAAAGCTAAATGTTGGTTCTCCATGTTTGACTCTTGTTCTGCATCAGGTAGACGTTACTTTCTAAGTTTGTTCTAGATTTGTAAACTAACGAGTCTCTCTACGTCCTGTTCCGATGTTAAACGTATAAAGCTAAATGTTGGTCTAAAGCAGGGGTGCCCAAAGTCGGTCCTCGAGGGCCGGCATCTTGCATGTTTTAGTTCTGGTGGTACTTAGGCAGGGGTCCCCAAACTACGGCCCGCGGGCCGGATCCGGCCCGCCTCCTCATTTGGTCCGGCCCCATGAACAATACTGGATCCGGCCCGCCTCCTCATTTGGTCCGGCCCCCTGAACACTACCAGAGAGCATTCAGTGCTTTTTTTTTCATATATATGTGGATTTTTCTTCAGCCACCAAGGGGGCTCTTGAGCAGATATGAAACTTAGTTTCCCTCAATGGAATATATACTAGTCAGTACCAGTCACCGTTTCGCTCACAGTTTTTTTTCCATTTGCATTCTGGGTAAAAATCTATCTACAAACGCGAATATGTAGTCGGCAGTAATCCAATCCCCCCCCATCAACAAAACTTTTCTAAGGTTTCTTTCTCGAAAAACTAAGACCGGCCCCCAACCAGAAAAGGGAACAGTTATGTGGCCCTCGCAGGAAAAAGTTTGGGGACCCCTGCTCTTAGGCCTTCTAACGAGCCATCATTTGATCCAGGTCCGTTAAACCAGGGAGAGAACTAAAACATGCAGGATGCCGGCCCTCAAAGACCAACTTTGGGCAAACCTGGTCTAAAGGCCAAGTACTCCACAGTTTATAAGCTAAATGTTGACCCTTTTAATCGGTTTTAATCCATCTGTGCTTAAGAAATGTCATTATTTACCAAAAGACACTGCATGACAACATCCGTAAACATTCATAAAGACTCATTAATGTTCATGACAGGTGTTATGTCATGTTTATGCCAGTGTCATGTCAGTTCTTCATAAGTGTTACCAAAGTCATTTAAAGTTTTCCATCTAAATCAGAATGGTGAGCTTGATTGACGTTATCCGGCTTGCCTCCCGAAACACTTTCTGCAGTTTTGTTTTGCTCAGTGATGTCAACCAGATGATGAAACGGTCGTAGTGATTAGTTTGCCTGTTGCTCTTTTCTTAGTGTCTCACTTGTTTACCTCAAGCTCCAGCTGCTAAACACAAAAACTTGAGTCAGTTGAGGAAACGGTTGAAAAATGAAACGAGGACACGTGTTTGTGTGCATCATTGTGACACAGTGACCTCTGTCTGCACAGGCGTCAGTCAGGGTGGGCTCTTTATTTCAGTATCCTGCCCAAGAATAGCCACCGAGTGACGGGAGGGGAGGCTGATAGTGTGTGTGTGAATAAGAGAGCAACAGGGGGAATGAGAGAACGAGGGAGTGTTGAGTCCATCAGTGACGGAGTCTGTGTGTTTGAGACAAGTAGAGAGAGGGAGAGATTTCCCAGCACAGTTTGATCGGCACCTCGGTTCTCCCTCCCGCTGCGTGAGTTACGGCTCCGACACTTCCAACGATCACAGAGGATTTTACCCAGAGCCCAAGGAGTTGACTCAATCTGCCGGAGATGAGCGTGGAAATGAACGGGCGCGCCGTGCCACCTTCCATACCTGAGGATGGCGAAGCCCCGGACCACATCCGCCACGGAGAGATGAACGGCTACCAGAGGCTTCAGGCTGGGGACGGGGGAGAGGCTGAGCTCCCGGTGTCCAAGTCCCAGAGACGGAAGAGTGACGTCAAAGTCTATAAAGAGTTCTGTGACTTTTATGCTCGCTTGTAAGTAGTGCTAGAAAATTGGAACAGAAATTCAACAAATCTGGTGGTGAAAGTTGTTTTTTAAACCATAAATGTGTATTGATATGAGAAGTAGTTAAACTTTCTTCTTGCTGATGAAAAAGGTCAATTGGTATCACATTAAATCCAACATTTTCATATATTTAGAAGGTAAAGAATGTTGAGGTCGTATTTGCCGTCACGTTATTAGCTTAAGTCCGATCCGACTGCAGTGCTGCAGAATGTGAGGAATTCCTCCGTGGAGCTGAAGCGGACAGTCTGATTAGCTCAAGCTGCTGTTTGTGCAGAGATATCTGGACGCTACAGGAGGGAACGCACAGGGAGGGCTATTTTCGTGCCAAACGGGGGGAGAGTTGTTATACAAAATGGCATATGCCAGCTGGCATTCAAAATATGTGCGCTTGAGAGACAGCAGAGCTAAATATACATACTGCATTTCTAAACTGTTCATCACCTGATGCAGGAAAAGATGGGCATTAGGTCACCTGCAGGATTTGGATCAAAGCTTTTTGAGGAGATTATTTAAAAATGAGTGAGGTAACTATCAACAGGTACTTAATTTGTATTATTAGTTAGAAAATTGGTAATATTACCAATTTTACTAGTAGTACAAATAGTAACATTTTTACCTGGCTGCAGTAAAAAAAAAAAAAAAACAACTTAAAAATGAGTTAAGATATAAAAATGTAAATTTTTATGGAAAGTCAACTTGATGTAGTAATGTAAAAACTTAAGTAAAATTCCTGTTAACTAATCATTTTTAGTTTAATATAATAAGACAGTTAAGGAAATATCTTAAGTGTTTTGAACTTGACAATTACAGTTACTACAACTTCACTGAGTCAAAGCAACAAGACAACTAGCATATTTTTTACAGTGTGCCGTTCATCTGTTATGATGCTGATTATAAAGTAGCCCAAGTCAGTTGCCTGCATTATTACATCACATTAGAAACCATAAGTACAGTTATTAAAGTTAATGCTATGTATATTGTTGACACCTCAGTTGCAATAAGGAAGTTTGCTGTGCTTAAAATGATTGTTTTCCTGCCTCAATATTCTTATAAAATGTTCTTTTTTTCACTGTGCAATCTGTTTTTTAGAGTGCACCACTCCCTCCTACAGCAAAACATAACATTCCCCTACTGATACTCGGAGTCTGTGACACAATAAACCCAAGACATCATTAGAAAGATGAACTACTGTGCTTTTAACTATATATGTTTCTAACCAACTACTATAAAATGCATGGCATTGTAGAATTGGGTAATTGTATTATTTAATAAGGGTAGCTCAAAATTTAAACAACTGATTATCTGCAGTTTTGGAGGAAGAAGTTGCATCTAGTGATGAAGTGATTATATACAGTAATTGTAGGCAGTTGTAGATTTTTTTAAGAGCAGTATTTATGCTCTTTTGGGTTATGTTTGAACAATCAAAGTTATCTAAACAGACGGAAAAGAAATCACTTTTTGCACTTTTAGCAATATCCCAACAGTACCCGAAATAAAAGTGTATAATTTGCTGATGTAGGCACACTAACTAAAAGATTAATTGCTCTAACCCTAAAGCACTAATCATAAACTGTAATGCCGCTAACGCTAAAGAACTACACCAACATTTAGTGGAAGCTAATCCTAAAGCATTAACTTCAGTTCAAATCATATCTGCCTTTGAAAGATTACATTTAATTTTAATTTATATATTATACTCTATTGTATTTATGTTTACATCTTGTTCTGTTTTTTGTGTTCTGTATGTTTAGTCATTGAAATAGTGTAAAAAAAGAGAGAATAGGAAACAGATCTGTACCACGAACTTCAAAATAAGAGCATGAATATTAATGTCTAACTACCAGAATAATTTTTACAGTCAATAATCAAAACTTCAACACAGATTTTGACTTTTATCATCTAAAAATTTACAAAACAGCAAAGGAAATCAGAGATTTAGAATTTATCTGGAAAAATTAATTTAGGTAAAGCCATGTGCGCTAAAGGTTAGCGCTGTTATTAGCCCACTACTAACGATTTCTAACTGCTAAAGGTATTTGGTTTTTATTGGACCCCTAGAAATGCGTTTCAGTTGATATGTGAATCTGCAGGAGCAAATGTTCACCCACACTGTCTTCACAACGCAGTAATTACAATTGGACAATGTGCTGACTTTACTGCAAATCAGAAGTTCAAAGCGTAAAGAATGACATGCTGATGCCACATGGGAATTCATGCTGAACAAGTCTGTGCTTCAAGAAGATGCTTCTCTCATACTTTTTCTTGCTGTCTTCATCTCTTTTTTGTTTGTCCTGTTGATACAGCATATTATTTATACAAATACATGAACCAAAGAAGAAAACACATGGACATGTTATAAAGCAAAGCTCTAAGCAGGCTTTTTACTTCCTGTCACCTTGCAAACTCTTTCCAGGTGCCAGTCTTTTGAGCTGTGAGAACATAACTCTCTGCTTTCTTTCTCTGCCTCATGTGTGAATTTAATTTAGCCGCATGAAAGCAGCTTTTGAGCAGATCCCAACAAAAACTAAGCCAAGAGATATGGAAAATTGGATTAAATTTAATTAGGAAAGGCCTTTTTTCCCCAAGCTATATAAATGTGTTCAGTTTGGCTATGGGTGCTGCTAAAGGCAGATATGAGGGTGGAAATGCCTGAGGGATGTATCACTTCCTCACGGCCAGGGCAGGGCTGTCAGGGTGTTTGATATCAGTCCAAACGAGCCAGAAGAAAAATGTGTATGTGATAATCCCGCAGCAGACTGGACACATCTTGCCTCAAAGTGGTATTTTTACAGCGCATTCCAGCTAAACACCTTTTTAATGCTAGGTGTATGATATAATAAATGCTTCATACAGCTGCCGTTGTTCACATGTTGATGTTTGGCGCATAACCCAAAAATGAGAACAAATGAATCGTGTTTTTGGACTTCTTTGAGAAAAATCCAGCATAACTAAGTAAAAATTACCAGATGGTTTCACTTTGTGATGATCCTCCATGGTCTTGTGTGTTGCCTTCACACACTGTGCTATTTTGACCTTTTCGAAAGCAGGAAAGCCAGGATTGTTCCTCCAATTCCCCCTCCTCTGTGTTTTTCATAGCAATATGTCTCCCTGCTTCATATTTCCACCTACATCCAGCTTATTGGGTATTAAACTGCAGAGCAGGGACATCTATCTGGATTTTATGTTCTTATTATAAGCATTAAAGTATTTAGATTTAATGTCACCGTTATCAGAGGGCATCTTTGTTTTTTAATGAAAGTCCTTATAAGAAATTAGGTTTTACAGCCCTTTGTGCTCATGAATGACATTGCAATTGCATGATTTCCTAATATCTTGCAGCTTTAATCAACACAAAATCTGGAAACAACCACTTGGGCAATCATATTAGCATTAAAGCGCTGTGAGAAAGCACAAAGGCAGCGCAATTAAATTATATTACACAATTTCTATTGTTGATGGGAAGATAATTAGTAACTGCTATGCGTTTTTAAAAACTGTTTTTATTGCCTGATGGACTCCAGTCAAAAACTCTAACAGTTCTGATCTTACATCAGTGGTAAGGTGGTGATAAGTTTGTCATTAAATGCGGTAAAATTCAAAAGAAGAAGATGAGCATGGCTAAAGCAGTGCTAGGCTAAACAGTTGTAGCTTCAGTTTACTTTTACATTCTGTTCAATTTCCTCTCAGTTTCTAACTCAGCACACATGTTAAAGTAAACAGAGCCAAAACAAATGGAGACAAATGCAAAACAAAAAAAAAACCCCACACCTGTGCTATGGAAAGCTTTTTTCTTTCATGAGATAAAATAAAAATGTTGCATCTGGATGGGAGACACAAACTCAGAAAAATAAACCTTCTGTTTGGGTTAGCATTTACATTTCAAAGATTTCTCAGAACGATGAACCAATATTGTTAACATTTTGTTTTTGTAATATAGTTGGGCCAATCACAAACCTCCCCAACACTGAGAAAATCCAAGGCCTGTTTTTCTTTTTTACAGTAATAAAATCAAAGTTTCCATCTCAGACTTTTTTTATTTGCTTCATCAAGATCATCATTGAGTTGTTTTATCTATTTTTGATCAAACTTTTTTTATTTATAATTTTACCACCTCTTTTCAGTGTTATGTTACACAACTATTGTCATGAATTATATTACAGGCATAGAGTCCGAGTCCATGTTGGCTAAAAAAATTACCTTATTGCAATTAAGCAGTACGCGTATTGTGTAGAGTGATTTTGTGATAGTAAATTCAAAGCCATGTAAACAAAAATCTTAAATGAACAACGGTCAAACAGTTATTTTTTCATTTCTACTTTTAATTATGCATTTCAAACAGGTTTTAAAAAAACTAAAGAACAAGCGGCCAGTATGTCAGGGAAAAACCTGTTCATACGCTGAACAAAATGCATTTATCAGGACTTCAATCTGGAATCCTTACTTATTCTAGTTTAACATTCTACTTCATCCACTCTGTTTCATTACAGACTGAAAAGAGTCATAACTTGAGTTCATAAGAGTTCATACTTCTTGGGCTTGTTTCTTGTGTCTCAGATTTTGAGATTATTATTTCTAAATATTAGAAAATATTACACCCATCCCTGTTGATATAGTGCCGAACATGTTTTACTGTGATAAAAATATTTTATCTGATCGTTAATCCTGCACATGTTGTTTCTTCCCTGTCCTGTAATCTTAAATCCAATTTAAAAGCCGATGTTTGTCCTCATACCTCAGATTTGATTAGCAGCAGCTTCTTGCTGTGCCAGAAGGACAACATGCAGGTTTTACTCCTCGCTTAGCCTCCCACCCTGATGAACCAGAACCAAAATAAACCTGGAAACTCTTACATCACATGTTCCCTCTCCGCTGTCTCTCTCAGTTTAATCTTCCAGCTGTTATCATGCTGTGGGAAATGTGGCAACAACTTTTTAAACATTGTTTTATGTGTTCTGGCGTGATCCCAGTTATTGTCCTACCCAAACTCTGTTTACTCCTGGGTTGAATCAACTTATACCAAACCAATAAACCATTCATTCATCATTCATTTTTATTTAAATTATGCCCTTTTTGCATGATTTCAGTGCATTTTGCCCTGATTTATTTATTTTTCTTCATGTTTGTCTTCAGCAACATGGCCAACGCCCTGGCCAACGCCATGTGTGAGCGCTGCAAGAGTCGCTTTGCGCCGGCGGAAAAGATAGTGAACAGCAACGGGGAGCTTTACCATGAGCAGTGCTTCGTCTGTGCGCAGTGTTTCCAGCAGTTCCCAGAGGGACTCTTCTATGAGGTAACTTTCTATGCCCTGATAAATTAATAAAAACATGCATGAGCCAATAACTCTTAGATGTAAGCGCTCCCTGAGGCAAAATCAGCAGATGCTGTGTAGCACACTTCCTATCTGCTCTGTCTGTGTGTTTTTATGGAGCTGTAAAATTAAATAGATTTATGTTTTTGCTTTTTTTTGTTACACTTTAATGTTTCAGATCATCCAACATTTTAATATCAGATAAAAGTAAATACAAAAAGCAGTTTTTAAATAATTTCATTTAAAAGTAACCTACTATACATCCTTGAACATGTTACAATAGGTCTGTCTATGGGGTAAATAAAACATGTTTGTTACATTTTACACTCGTTTACTCAACGTTTACACTCACTTGTGAAAATGTCGGCAACAGATGTGCAATTATGCAGCCGTACATATTTGAAAAGCATAAGTGGGGCCTCTTGGACATCCAACAAGAATGCAGCAAGTGGTTTCTGGATGGTAAAATCAACAATCAAACACTTTGCTTTTTCCAGCAGCCATTGTAGAGCAAAATCAGCTGAACAAATGTCCTGGAGCTCAGCTTGGGTTGCTAGGTAACAGGCTGGGCTTCACTGGGGTTGCTAGGTGACGAGCAGTGCCTCCTGATGTGGCGTTATATTCCGAAGGCTCAATTTCCAAACACAAAAAAATTAACTTATGGCCAATTAGCGACTGGGTGTTTTTTAAGCAGTTGGGTTGTTTTTGGAAGCAGGAGAAACCCAAATGGATGTATAAAAATATGCAAAATGTTAATTTTGTATGATTGATCCCCTTTAAGGTAAAGAAAGTCATGTGAAAAAAAATCTATTTTACACTAAATGCAATAACTGGTTATGTATTTGCAATAAATAGACCAGTTTTCTTTCCTATTGAAGGATTTTCAAGCATTTATAAACTCTGCAAAGTCACATAAAGTGAACAAAATGTGGTTAATAATAGTTAATCACAAAATGTGAAATGTGAATACCCCTTTTTCCTTAATCAATGAAATAATAATTTTAAAACTTCTTTTTGTGTTTATGGAGGATATCATTGGCTACTTTTGAAATATTTTGGATTGTTTTAATCACAATGTGTAATATGAAGGAGTATTAGTGCCAGGCTAAGAGAAAAAAATTAACTATTCAAATAAAGTCATGGTATTACATGAAAAAAGTCAGAATATAACAAGAATAAAATCGTTCCCCAGTAACTCAAAAATAATACGAGAATAAAATAGAATACAAGAATAAACTCGGAATACTACCTGAATAAAATTGTAATACTTCAAAGTGGTAATTTTATAACAAAATACATTATAAATTATAATAATTATAATAAACTGAAATGAGGAATGTTGACCATATTTTGAGGTTAGAATTTGGTAATCAAAACTTTGTTTTCATGAAAACAACTTTTTTCTAGTAATTTGACAATTTTCTCTGTTATTATTGTTACTTTACTGTCATAATATTGTTGCTTTACTCTCGTAATTAAAAAAAAAATTATGGTAATATGTGCAGTTAGTATAAAACAACATGTAGAAGACTTTTTGGCACACAAATGTTCTGCAGAAGTAAACCAAGGTGATCACAACCTTTAAACAGTGTTGAATTATTAAAAGCTGCTTTTCCAATAAACTATTTCTCCACAGACGTTGAAACAAGGTCAGGTGTTTCTCAGATTCCCCGAACAACACAGGGCCTCTAATGTGAACCACACAACCTGATCAATAGTTAATAGGCATCAAAGACAAGGAGATCAGTTCTTCCTTTCCTTACTGTTCATGTTGCTATAAATACACAGAGATAAAATGAAATCCAGGAAACATCCACAGCTGCAGTTAATTTAATGACAAAGATTAAACTAATTATTTCCTTCTTCATGTTCAGATGTTCTGCTGTGAAATTATTCACATTTTTCTCTGTAATTATTCCCACTATTTGTATTTTATATCACTATTTTGTGATTAAACATCACTTAAACCCCATGTATATTCAACAGTATACATATCTGACTATATATTTGCATGACATTATGAGCAAACATCAATAACTTTTAACATGTTAAAATGCATATAAAAATGTTAAAAGTATTATATGCAACCATTTTGGTGCCTGTTTAAAATGCACTTCAGCACTTTATGCTGGAGTTAAAGTGAGAAACGTTTGAATTACAACACCAGTAATATATTTGTTTTGACAGTTTGAAGGCAGGAAGTACTGCGAACATGACTTCCAGATGCTGTTCGCTCCTTGCTGCCATCAGTGTGGTGAGCATAAACCTTTCTTCTTGTTCAGAACCAAATGAGAACAGAGCTGGATTTTAAGAGCCAAATCGCTTCATTGCTGTTGTTTCTGTAAACGTTTGTTCTCCTCTCAGGTGAGTTCATCATTGGCCGAGTGATCAAGGCGATGAACAACAGCTGGCACCCCGAGTGTTTCTGCTGTGACCTTTGCCAGGCCGTTCTCGCAGATGTTGGATTTGTTAAAAACGCCGGACGGTCAGTGCTAGTTCAGTCATTTACTCTCATATTTAATGTTTGGTGGGTGTGAATGTTCCAATAAAAATACATCTGTATTTATACAAGAGAATTTACCTAAACCTTATAACATAATTTAACTTTTTATTTAAAAAAAATCAGAAAAGCTATAATTCTTTCTACTGTTGCTAAAATAATGGTTAAATGTTGATATTTAAATTTTGATTCATATGGACAACAACAGAATAAAGGTGTTGAAAATCAGTCCTGTAATCATTTCAGTAAGTAATTGATTTAATCTGATTATTTTAACTGACATAACGTTAGTTCTCATGTCACGTCACACGTCAGTGAACTTTGCCCTTTTCTGGCAGTTGCCATGGAGTTCCTAACTTACAAATAATATAAGTACATGACAACTATTCCTCAAACACAACTTGTGAGTATTCCAGCTCTATGTAATACTAAGATAAATATCAGTGATATTTACCGTAGTTAATTACTGCCGATGTAGCAAAATTAGCTTAGCTAATGTAGCTTTTAGCTGCTAGCTAACACGGACGTGTAACCTACATGTATGTTACTATTATATCCGTGCTCTGCCTGTCACCTGAACCTTGTTATTCACACGAAGAGTTCGTAAGTCCATTATAAGTAATGGACTCATGTTTAAACATTGTTTGTATTCGTTCATGGATTTCAGTCTCCATGGTGTTCACGAAGTAGTTAACTGGATCGGCAGCTTGTCCACGTCGTCTGATACATTTTCCTTCTCTGTCTCATACGGGTAAATCCCGACAGCAGTGATTTTGTTCTTGTATCTTTCTCTTACACATTGGTCAAAAGTGTCCATATATTTTCATTTTGTTCGTCTCCAAACCATGGGTCCAGTGTGCATTGCGCATGTGTGTGGGAACTATATATATTTTGTTTTAAAAAGTGTAACCTGTGCTTTAAGATTAGAGCTAATTATAGAATAAACACCCCCTAAATGTATTGCTAGTATTTAATTATAAGTGCTTATTGCTTTGAATATCATACTGTTTATACCTTCTGGATGCTCAACTCTTTATAAACAGAAACTCTGTTTTGAGCTGATCTTAGATGAGCTTAAGATGAGACATTTATGTGCTCCAAAGAATAGTCCAATTAAACCTTAATGTCCTAAACCACATTAATAGAATGACTTTAATGTTTTGGTGCAAGTTGTTACTTTGTTACTGGTTTGTATCCAGTATTGACTGTTCTGCTTGAAATGACCCATGACTTTTATCTGATATCACTCTGTAAGTCAAATAACCTTTGGAAATTAAAGTCTTCAACCTTATTGATCCCACGAGAGACTTAGTTTCTAATCAAAATTGCCCCTCTATTTTTCTTCTGTCTCTGTAGGCATCTGTGTCGCCCCTGTCACAACAAGGAGAAAGCCCGTGGACTGGGAAAATATGTCTGTCAGAAGTGTCACGCCATCATTGACGAGCAGCCGTTGCTTTTCAAGAACGACCCCTATCACCCGGATCACTTCAACTGCAACAACTGCGGGTAAACACAGTCACAAGCAAAAATAAGTGAGAGGGCTACATGATGCAAGAGACAATTAATGTGGATTTCATTGAAAATTCTCTTGCATGCAGGCAAATGTCAAAGTCTTAGCATTCAAATATAAATTTTAGAGGATATTAACCAAGATTTTAGGGTTAGTGTCATAAATCTTTGCTTCGTTTTTCTAAAAATATATTTTGAAGAGAAACTCAATTGATTGACTAAAAACCCAATACTGCCATCTAGTGGAAAGGTTGGGTAATTGTCTTTGTAGGCATATATAATGTGTACCCAAGTTCTAGAAAATAGTTGAAAATCTTGCTAAATATTCTACTTCTTTGAACATAAATGTGACTATTCCTTAAAATTTATATTTTGCATTTTTTTTTCCAAAATAGAAATTACATCACTATGTCAGTTCAGCTGAGGTTTAATACCACTAAGCCTCCTGAATTGTTTGAAATCTCTGCAGTAAGGAGCTGACAGCGGATGCCAGGGAGCTGAAAGGCGAGCTCTACTGTCTGCCCTGCCATGACAAGATGGGCGTCCCAATCTGCGGAGCCTGCAGGAGACCCATCGAGGGCCGCGTGGTCAACGCCATGGGCAAGCAGTGGCACGTCGAGGTGCAAGTTTTTAAAATTATTCCACCTAAAAATTCAACAGGTAGCAGCTAGGGATGCAAATTATCGATTAACGAGTTAATCTAAAGATGACTGGTCTTATCAGTCGACTTACGATTAATTGATAAGAGTCAAATTTGTCTTGTATGAAAAGAGCTGATCGTCTTTCCATAATCTGAAGGAGTTCATTTTTCATAATATGAGTTTGAAGAGAAAAACATTACATTTTAACATTATTTTGTGTCAGATGTATTAAATAGTGACTAAATAAACAGAAAATTGTCGCTCTCACATTATTAAACTTAGACATATTTATAAAATATAACAAAACATTAATCTCTTAAGTTTCTCAAAGGAAAAATAAGATTAAAAGTATAAAATATGAGCAGATGTTCATACAGAAGTACAATTTGTGGTTGCTCTTGAAGGAAAATTGAAACTTCACTCCATGAATGAAATTTCTGGAGTGAAAATACATTTTCTACTTTAAAAGCTGTGAAAATGTCCACCTTTTTTATAGAAAGTATGTGGACTTAATCTAAAATTTTCTGACTTTTTGTTGAAATTTATTCTTCTTTCTTTTGTTTCTGTCTACAATGGCTCTAATGTGCCATCGTTGCTCCGCCATGCAGCTCGTCTGAATGAGTTTTATCGAAACGAAACTTAATGAGCTTGTCATGTGTTTATATTTCAAAACAAAACCGCAAAAGATGCATTTTGCACTGCAAACTGGACCATTTCTCTTTCCTGTTCTGGAATAGCTGCCATCTTTAATTCTATACAGTTAATAATTACGTTTAAGGTTTAAGAATGACCACTGGCGCCCTCTGCTGGATTGTGGCCAAACTACAACAATAAAAGTAGATCTGAACAAACACTTTTATTTAATCAACTGGAAGTAATTTTAATCTAATAAACCATTAATCGATAATTAATTACAAGTCGATTAATCGTTTGCATCCCTAGTAGTAACATAGAAGTTGGAGACAGAAGCATTCACATTGTACTACCCAGTCAATAAACAAACAGATTTATGTCTGTAGGCTTTAAGCGTCTGTCATGATAAATTAATCAACTTAATTCTTTTCCCCAGTTTTTCACATTCACAGTCAGTTTCTCTGTTTTCTTCAATGTTTAGCATCATGTGTGTACTGTGTGTGAGCGCCCGTTTCAGGGCCACCCGTTTTACGAACGAGGCGGCCGTGCCTATTGTGAGAGACACTTTGACATGGTGAGGGAGGGACTGCGCACCTGTTTGAGTGTTGAATGCTGCCCGTCTCCCTGCCTGACTGAAATTAACCAGCCTCCATGCAGGGTTTACAGTAGCTAGAACAGAATAGAACAAAACGAATAGAACAAAAAAAACTTTATTAAACCCACAGTGGGGAAATTTACTTGTTACACCATCGCAGTAAAAAAAAAATATGCCCCAGTAAATATCAAAATATCTAAAACCATTATAAACAACTTTATATTAACAAAGTACTTTAATATTAATTAAAATTAAATTGTAACCTGAAAATCTGGGTATTTTTTTTAAATACAAAATAAATAAATAAATATAGAGTATATTCTTTTGTATTTTCATTGAACAACTTTATAGAGCTCACATGCAGTGACATAAAGATCACATGTGATTTATTGCACATTTATATTTTAACTGAATACACTGGTTCATATTTGTTGTAAAAAACAAAAAGCTAACTAATATTGCCTCCTTTTTATAATTTAGTCACTTTTTAAAGATTTAATTGGTGGTTTATTGTAGAGGGATAATCCATTGGCGAATAATTCACTAAGGAAAAAATGCTTTATGCCAAAGTATTGCTCACAGAGATAATTTGTTCAACTTTTAAACTGTTATGAGTTTTAACAAAACTGTAAATAACAACTAATATGGAGAATGTTACAAATAAAGCTAATTTAGATTGAAATAATTTGTACAAAATAGATTTTTAATTTGTTGCCTGTGTTGTTTTTATTTTACTATTCACAATTTATAAGTCAGAAGAAAATTTTAAAACGTAGGTGACTTTCTCATTTTGAAAGAACAATTTACAAACTTCTATTATTAATATTTCTCCAGTCCCTGTGTGGATGCATCAGCATCACATCTGGAATGAACTTTGTTGTGTTTTGGCCTCATAGTGTAACATAATAATACTGTACTGATGAGTGTGATGATGTCACTGACTGACTTATGCGCTAACCATGTGTGCTGGGCCTTGGGTTGTGCTTGCAGCATTTTGTGTGTGCTAAGTGTGAGAAACCCTTCCTGGGCCACCGTCACTACGAGCGCAAGGGCCTGGCTTACTGTGAGACCCACTACAACCAGGTAACAAACACATTACAACCAGGTAACAGACACATTAAACAGATAACAAACACACTATAACCAGGTAACTAACACATTATAACCAGGCAACAAACACACTACAACCAGGTAACAAACACATTAAACAGATAACTAACACATTATAACCAGGTAACTAACACATTACAACCAGGTAACTAACACATTACAACCAGGTAACAAACACACTATAGCCAGGTAACTAACACACTATAACCAGGTAACTAACACACTATAACCAGGTAACTAACACACTATAACCAGGTAAGAAACACACTATAAACAACCAGGTAACAAACACACTATTAACCAGCTAACTAACACACTACAACCAGGTAGGAAACACACTACAACCAGGTCAAATTAAATCCATAGTAAGAACTGGGAACTTTTTAAACTGAAAAAGTACATTTTTAACATGTGGGTGTTTTGGGATACAATCGTCAACTTTTCTAAATCATAATTATCTAAAATAATCATAAGAACTGAACTAATAATAAATATGTAATTAGAAGTCATCTGATTCTGCCATTTTATCATCAATAATTGAAGTTTAATGTTTCTGTAATTTCTTGGGTTTATTCTTTCAGATGCATTGTAATCCAGCACCCTTTTTTGTTTTTAATTTTTATGAAAACAGCATGTTGGGTGAGCCATGGCAAAATAAAAAAAATGTTTTGCTACGTTGATAATCTTCTGTTTCTGCCTCTTAGCTGTTCGGAGACGTTTGCTACCACTGCAATCGTGTCATCGAGGGAGACGGTGAGGAATTTCTCTTATTCTGTATCCATGTATTTGATCAGATCAGTTATAGTTTTTCCAGTAAATCAGAATAATGTGTTTATAATCTACTCTCTGTGGTTGTTTATTTCCAGTGGTGTCTGCCCTCAACAAGGCCTGGTGTGTCAACTGCTTCGCCTGCTCTACCTGCAACACCAAGCTCACTCTCAAGTAAGTTACACGTTTTATCGACACACAAACAGTTCAGATGCTCTTTATTTAGAGGTTTCCAAAGCTGATAATGACTGATTAATGATTAGAACAGGAAATAAAACTGCATCTCAATTAATTTAAATTATCATCAAGTTGTGACCCTCCCTGGTTATATTTGTACCTTTTTGACATTAACATAAATAAGGTTTTCTTCTTTGCATGCTCTTCAGTTGTCAGTCTTGCCTCTGAGACTTATTTTGCTGCTTTCAATCATGATTTTCAGTCTTATCTTTCCTGATTTCTAATCTGTCTGTTGTCTTTTCTTCCATCTCTCCTGTTGCTTATTTCTTTGTCCTCTCTGCTGTCTCCTAACACTTCTTTTTCCTCCTGAACTGCTTTCTCTGCCGTTCATCTCTCCATCATCCCTGCTCCGTCAGGGATAAATTTGTTGAGGTGGATCTGAAGCCTGTGTGCAAACACTGCTTCGAAAGACTCCCAGACGATTTGAGACGTCGGCTGGCCAAGCGTGAGCGTGACTCAAAAGAGAAGAAGAAGAAACCGCTGATACCCATGTGTCTTTGATACTCCCTTGCTCTCTGTCCTCCTTGCAGCTGTTCCTCCTTTGGTCAGTTTTGATCTTCCTTCAGTTTTCTGCTTTTCCATATTTAACCCTAAAACCTCTCTAACACTCATTGAAGCAGAGATTTGGCTTAGTTGAGTGACGTAATACTGAAATGTTTTTCCCCGCACGTGACTGCCTCTCAGCAGGAAATGAAGATCAGGATTTGGACCAGAGCTTGCTGTGCAAACAGCAGAATCAGAATCAGTCGCAGGCTGAAGGGAACGCTTTGTTTCCTGGTTCCCCCCGTCTGTCTGGCGTTAGGAGTAAATCCGTAATCACATTCGGCAGCTTTCTGCCATCATCTGAGCAAATCTAAAGTTTCCTCTTGTTGCTATGCGTGACCCAGTCCTGGTAGCGTAAATACTTTAGAAACGGCTGAGTGAAAACAAAAGCTGGAAAAAAATCGATCCATATGCCTGAAAACCACTCAACCGTGTTTTTTGGCAAGTTATTGCCTTTTGGTTCCTAGAAAATTAATAGTTTCAAAAAATCCTCCGTTTGTTAAATCACATTCTGTTGGCGCTGCGCCGTCACCTAGCAACCCCAGACCAGCCTAGCCCGTCACCTAGCAACCCCAGACCAGCCCAGCCCGTCACCTAGCAACCCGAGCGGAACTCTAGTACATGTGTCAGTTGGTTCTGAAAGGAGGTCAAAATAGGCAGAACTGTCCAGACTAAAATATCATTATTATTAATTATTTTTGTTCAAAGGATGTAATGAACATCAGTAAACTTTTCAGTAATGTAAAGGAGCTTGTTTTAAGTCAACAATTTCTTAATATTGTGCAGATTGGCAGATCATTTCACTTATTACATGGGAAAATT
>NW_015114507.1:0-3087 GCF_001443285.1 Poecilia latipinna
GCCAAAATTAAATAAATAAATAAATGGGTGAAATAAATAAAAAAATTGTTAAATAAATAATTAAGCTTTTTCATTAAACCAATTTTTTATTTATTTATTTTTCATATTATCAATTTCCCAATTTCTCTTTTTCATTTATCTATTTTTCATTCATCCCTTATCCATTTACCCATTTTTCATTAACCTATTTTTCATTTAACCACTTTTCAATTTCCCTTTTTCATTAAGCCAATTTTTTCATTTATTTATTTTTCAGATTATCTATTTCTCAATTTCTCTTTTATCTATTTTTCATTTGTCCATTTTTCATTTATCCCTTTATCTATTTACCCATTTTTCATTAATCTATTTTTTAATTTAACCACTTTTCAATTTCCTTTTTCCATTAACCCAATTTTCTATGTCAGGGTGGTATGGCCGTAAACAAAGAACTAACAGTGACACAAACACTTTATCTGTCATGTAGCAGTGCTAGAAAGTCTCTGCATTAATGAGCTTGATGGCTTTCTATAAACTTGGATGCTTCGAACACATTTGGTGTGGGATCTATTGTTAGGAAACTGTGAACTTTTTGTAATTTTTGAAGACAGTTTGCTCATATTTAACTACAGTTAAAAATAGAGAAAAGCCCAGATGCTACATTGTGAAAAACAAAAATGTAACTAAAATGTCCTTCGTAAAAGAAACTGAATCTTGTGATTTAATAGACAAGAAATGTCACAAGAAATTCATGAGGAACACTCTGTTATCGACAGTAGGACTCTGTCTTTTCTCTGTTTTATCTGCTCACATGCACACAGCTGCACCTTCACACAGGGCCGTGCATAGACCTTTGGAGGGGCAGGGGCTCAAAGTTAAAGAGGGGGCACATTGAACAAGATCTTAAAACATCGTACAACAACATAACCTATATTAGTCAAGAATCTAATATTTAATCGGATCATACTGTATCATTGTCATCATGTGGGACAAAGCAAAGCAAATGTAGTCTATGTTTCCCTGATAGACTCAATGTTGCTGTTTCTGCTGCTGACATCCTGGAGGGCTGAGCTGATCTGAGACTGTAGCTGTTAAACAGACCAGAGGAGAGAAGGATACTAGTTATGAAGTTATGAAATAAGCAAATTTTCTGCTATTTTACTAAATAAACCCTAATAATGTCTGACTATAGCAACTTGGCTGCAGGCTGCTTCAAACATAAAAAAGGCTCAGAGTGGTTAACTCTACATCATTTTTGAATGTTAGCTCTTCTGAGATCTAGAATTATAAGGTTCAGATATCAAGATGAGGAAATCTCAGTAGTTGGTGGTAGGGGCCATTCAGGGCCGCTATAAATACTTGAATTGTAACACAGACCATACATCTAAAACTTTAACATTCATTCATTAAGAATGACAGAGCTATTAAATTTTATTCAATAAATTCAGCAAAGAAAAACTAAAACTAATAATAAAAATATTAGGATTTAATTAGGATGTTTACTTTGTAAAATGCAAAGAATCATTTTGATAGTTTTATTGTTGTGTTACCATGGCTACAATAGGGTGTAATCTTTGTGATTGAGCTGGGTTTGTTGACAAATACATGAGAGCAAATAATAACCAATAAACAGTGATTGATTTTAAATTTGGCCAATTAATCTGAGCTCTAAATTTATATTTAAACAGTTAGTGTTAGTGATGCTGACGTTCTTAATATTCATCAGAGAGCCTAAATCATGAATCTGTCTAAGTCCCATATTACCTTGGACCGGCCCTTAATATACCTGGAATCTCCCGGTGGCCCCTATGCCAGTCTGCCGATGCTTTTAGGACATCTTGATTTATTTAATTGTGGGGTGTTTGGCTTCACGCTGCAGCTCAAATTATTGCTACAGTATTGTTGTGGCCATTTATGTTAAATTTTGTGAATTGTAATTTCTACTAATTTCGTTTTCTTCTTTGGGCAGATAGAATATATTTAAGTTAGTTTAGAACCAAAATCTGTGATTAGTTTTTTTTTTTAAATAATTGTAATTGTTTAGATTACTTTGGTAAACTGTTAGACCCTCTCATTAATTTGAGCAATTAAGAACACAGTGGGTGCTTGGTGCAGGTTCATTGTTTGGGCAAATATCCGGTGTGATGACAGGAGATTTTGTAAAATGACTTCTTTGACCACTTTTTGAACTTGAAATGTCAGATTAAGTTAACTTTTGTTTTCAACTAAGTTGTAAGAATTTTTTTGTAATTACTTGTCTATTTTTACAAGAAATAAAGAATATATTTTTTCAAACAATCAAGAATCAAACCACCTGTTACCACCCATAGCCTTTGTTGGAAATGTTTGGTTTTGGAACCGGCATTTCAGTCCTCAGATTTTAACCACAAATCAAGATTGATTCAATGACACAGTTTCAACGGTTTGATTGGATGGTTTTTGATGGTTGATCCACCGTCTTTTGTCGACTTCAACCAAAAATCAACATCCAAGAACAGTTTGCAATCCCCTTTGTTGGCTTATATCTAAGCTACACCATGAAGAAAGCATTTTCTAGTGTAACACATACCCTAATCTTTGCTTTGAGGGGCTTTCCTAACATGTGATTTCATTCAGGTTAGCTTTGCAACTAGCTAAAAGAGAGAGAAGAAAAACAGAATTTATTTTCAATAGAGGTCAGCATAGAAGCTAACATGGAGGCTAGCTGTCCCACACTTTGAAAACCTCTGTAGAGGGTCATTTTCACAGCACGTCAATAAACAAAATGATTCTAGTTTCAGTAGCAAAGGCATATGCGAATTCTTGTAGATTAGACAAACAGTTTTTTCTGAGAAAACCCCTCCCCATCAACCTGAAAACAAGAACGGGTTTCTCCTTCTTCAGAAAATCAGTTTTATTTAATAAATTATACAATCAAGTTCTCCCTTGAGCAAAACTCTTTGCAAGCTTGTGCACGGCAAAAAGAGAACATTTATCAATTATCTATTTTCAAGTGCAAATCTCTCAGTTCACTTTAGATAAGGTACAACTAACTTGCAAGTAACTTTAATTAATAATATCTAAAGCAGGAGATGCTTGTTTTGAGTCAATTCCAGAATATTAACTCAA
>NW_015114507.1:4723-9666 GCF_001443285.1 Poecilia latipinna
CATGGCTACAATAGGGTGTAATCTTTGTGATTGAGCTGGGTTTGTTGACAAATACATGAGAGCAAATAATAACCAATAAACAGTGATTGATTTTAAATTTGGCCAATTAATCTGAGCTCTAAATTTATATTTAAACAGTTAGTGTTAGTGATGCTGACGTTCTTAATATTCATCAGAGAGCCTAAATCATGAATCTGTCTAAGTCCCATATTACCTTGGACCGGCCCTTAATATACCTGGAATCTCCCGGTGGCCCCTATGCCAGTCTGCCGATGCTTTTAGGACATCTTGATTTATTTAATTGTGGGGTGTTTGGCTTCACGCTGCAGCTCAAATTATTGCTACAGTATTGTTGTGGCCATTTATGTTAAATTTTGTGAATTGTAATTTCTACTAATTTCGTTTTCTTCTTTGGGCAGATAGAATATATTTAAGTTAGTTTAGAACCAAAATCTGTGATTAGTTTTTTTTTTTAAATAATTGTAATTGTTTAGATTACTTTGGTAAACTGTTAGACCCTCTCATTAATTTGAGCAATTAAGAACACAGTGGGTGCTTGGTGCAGGTTCATTGTTTGGGCAAATATCCGGTGTGATGACAGGAGATTTTGTAAAATGACTTCTTTGACCACTTTTTGAACTTGAAATGTCAGATTAAGTTAACTTTTGTTTTCAACTAAGTTGTAAGAATTTTTTTGTAATTACTTGTCTATTTTTACAAGAAATAAAGAATATATTTTTTCAAACAATCAAGAATCAAACCACCTGTTACCACCCATAGCCTTTGTTGGAAATGTTTGGTTTTGGAACCGGCATTTCAGTCATCAGATTTCAACCACAAATCAAGATTGATTCAATGACACAGTTTCAACGGTTTGATTGGATGGTTTTTGATGGTTGATCCACCGTCTTTTGTCGACTTCAACCAAAAATCAACATCCAAGAACAGTTTGCAATCCCCTTTGTTGGCTTATATCTAAGCTACACCATGAAGAAAGCATTTTCTAGTGTAACACATACCCTAATCTTTGCTTTGAGGGGCTTTCCTAACATGTGATTTCATTCAGGTTAGCTTTGCAACTAGCTAAAAGAGAGAGAAGAAAAACAGAATTTATTTTCAATAGAGGTCAGCATAGAAGCTAACATGGAGGCTAGCTGTCCCACACTTTGAAAACCTCTGTAGAGGGTCATTTTCACAGCACGTCAATAAACAAAATGATTCTAGTTTCAGTAGCAAAGGCATATGCGAATTCTTGTAGATTAGACAAACAGTTTTTTCTGAGAAAACCCCTCCCCATCAACCTGAAAACAAGAACGGGTTTCTCCTTCTTCAGAAAATCAGTTTTATTTAATAAATTATACAATCAAGTTCTCCCTTGAGCAAAACTCTTTGCAAGCTTGTGCACGGCAAAAAGAGAACATTTATCAATTATCTATTTTCAAGTGCAAATCTCTCAGTTCACTTTAGATAAGGTACAACTAACTTGCAAGTAACTTTAATTAATAATATCTAAAGCAGGAGATGCTTGTTTTGAGTCAATTCCAGAATATTAACTCAAAACAAGAGAAAGTTCTTGTTTCATTCGCTTATTATTCAAGTTATAAGACGGGGAAATGTTTTGTGAAAAAATCTGTCAATGCAACAAGAACTTTTTAAAGTTTCTTTACAACGATGAGATGTTAAAGTTCCTCTGTATGCAGATGACAGCACAGATCGGTGTCTGTCCTGTGATTGGACAGATCGGTGTCTGTCCTGTGATTGGTGGCTTTCTTTCCAGCAGGAAGTTGTGAACAGAGTTTAAAAGCTGCTGCAGGACTGCAGACATTCACAGAGAGCTGGACCAGCAATGGCTCTGCTGAAGGTTCTGCTGCTGCTGCTGGGGCTGGGTGAGTTGGAAACACTGGGGACACTGGAGACACGTCCACTGGTTCCAGGGAGGCTGCTGCTCTCTGTGACTCTCAAACTTAACTCTGATTCTGTTTCAGACTGAAACTTCTTTGCATATAAACTGTGATGCTTTTTAATCTTTAACTGTTTATCCTCTTTCTGTTCCTGCAGCCATGTTTGCACCTGATTTCTGAGTAAAGTCCTCCTTTCTCTTCTTCAGGTGTTTCAGCATTCCCTGATGTTAATGAAGTCTCAGATACACCTAGGATAAACTCAGGTATACAGCCATTCTACAAATTACTCAGTTGCTTTTTATAAATTATTTCATATGAATGTATTGTTTAAGTAATTTTTTTCTACTGCAGGGGAAGTTGTGTCAATAAAGTGTAACAGACTAAATTTCAAAATGTTGGAAATGTGACCAGCAGGTGAAGATCTTTTCTAAAAGTCACAAGATGACGCCTCATTTACCCATCACTAAGAGCAACACTGCAGAAACGCACAATAAGTGTAGCACCCAAAAACCAACCATGATCTCAGCCACGGATAGCAAAACTGCCACTTACGATCACAGACGAGTCGACCAAACCCACAAGCCGACACGTAGCCGCCAACCGTAGCAACAGTGGGAGAAACAAAGACACACGCACCTTGCAGCAACCTGCCCAACTATATAGGCATCGGCCCCGCCCACCAATCAACGTTGCGCTTCTAGTTGCACCTGGCGCACAGAGCAGGGGAGGGTGGTGTAGCCCTCTGTAGTGGGCGGGCTACACCATCCCACCACAGAAAAACATGGTTTTTTAATGAAAATTTATGAAAAAACAAATAACAACAACAACAAAAAAAAAAAAACGTCCACAAGCATCCTCATTCCAAACACGTTCCCTTAAATATCAAATATATTGTATTTTAAAATAACTGAAGATATGATATAATATAATATGCAATGACAAATCTTATTGTATAGACTAGGTCATCAAATCATTCTGTCAACTATGTTGCCTGCAGGGATGTTTAATGTCCAGCACGTGTCAATATTCAGTAAAACAGTATCAATACAGTTTTGCTATGGGGTGAAACTCTACATGACGCCTCATCTACCCATCACTAGCCAGCAAAGCAACACTGCAGAAACGCACGACAGGAGACTTTGCCAGACGTTCCCAGGAGACCCTCAAAACATGTTTGGGCCTGCCCAAACGTGGTCAGTGGACAGCTCCGCCCCTCTCTTTACCCGAGTGAAGAGGGCTACAGTCAGCTCGGCTACAGTCAGCTTCTGTAGCCGAGAGTCGGACCGCAGATCCGACGACAATGTTGATCATCGCACTGCGACCAAGTGCACATATGGACACCCTTATGCCTGAACATGGTGTTCATTAAGGTCAATCCGTGACGAGCACAGAAGTCCAACAACAGAACACCACTCAAGTTCAGATTGGGGGGGCATTCCTCCCAACCACACCCCTACAGGTCTCACTGTCATTGCCCATGTGAGTGTTGAAGTCCCCCAGCAGAACAAGGGAGTCCCCAGGATGGGCACCCTCCAGTACCCCTCCAAGGTCTCCAAGAAGGGTGGGTAATCTGAACTGCTGTTTGGCCCGAAAGCACAAACAATAATCAGAACCCGTCCATCCACCCATAGGCGGAGGGAGGCTACCCTCTCATTCACTGGGGTAAACCCCAACGTACAGGCACCGAGAGCAACAAGTATGCCCACTCCTGCCCGGCGCCTCTCACCTTGGGCAACTCCAGAATGGAAGTACGTCCAGCCCCTCTCAAGGAGACTGGTTCCGGAACCAGAGCCATGCGTTGAGGTGAGACTGACTATTTTTAGCCAGAACCTCTCAACCTCACACACCAGCTCTGGCTCCTTCCCCACCAGAGAGGTGATGTTCCACGTCCCAAGAGTCAGCTTCCTCAGCCGAGGATCGGACCGCCAGGTTGGATTATTTTTTGTTGTGGACAGGGTTTGTTTTCCTTGTGTTTCTCTGGACTCTGGCTCTCCATCCAGCACTCCTCCTTGTTTTTGAACTCTTTGGGCTTAAGGGAGCCGCCCTTGAGAGTGAGGGGTACTGTGAAGATTTGGTTTTTCTGTGTGTTGATTTAGGTTTCTGTGTTCAGTTGAGTCTCTGTGTTATCCTGTCTACCCCTTAATTGTCTCCAGCTGTCTCTTGTTTCCCTTTGATTACTCCCTGATGTATTTAACCCAACCTGTGTCTGTGTTTCCCTGTTGGGTCCTTGTCAATACCTTCATCATTTCATGTCACATGACGAAATGGTTAACAGGTTTTCCTGTTAACCAGCTGCTCTACCAGCGTCTGAGGTCCTTGCATCTGCCTTTTCCTCCGAAATGTGTTCAGGGCATCATAGCGACCGTGGCTCTGTGGATAGAGTTGTCATCTTGTGATCGACTGCTCTATCCAGATTGTGATTGGAAGGTTGTAGGTTCGATTCCAGCTTCCTCCTGCCGCATGTTGATGTGTACCTGGACAAAGCACTTAACCCCAAATTGCCTACCAATCTGCATATCGGTGTATAAATGTGTGAGCATTTGTGAGTGCAAATGGGTGAATGTGACTCTAGTGTAAAGTGCTTTGAGTGGTGAAAATGATTGGAAAAGCGTTATATAAGTTCAGTCCATTTACCATTAATAAGCCTCCTCAAACTTTTCATCGCAAAGAAAAAAAATAGCTATTTCTCTTTGGTCGGATATTTGCAAACCTATTCCCTAGCTGGCGAATCCACTTAGAAACTTGTGACATAACATTCTTGGCATTTCTGCTTTCAGAATGAACTTCATTAAAGGAAACATCCATTTCTTTAACATCCATGGTGTCACAATGTTGTGGCTCAATTTGAATGTCATGTTCTGAGTTTTCTTCTGAAAACGAATCTTCTGAAGAAGAACACTCAGAGATTTTGTCAAAATGTGACACAAAATTCCCAGGATTTATGCTTACAGACTGAATGTCCTTAGAGCAGAGGTTCCCAAACTGTGGGGCGCGCCCCCTAGGGGGGGGCGCCGTGTCATTGCAGGGGGGGCGTGGGAAGCC
>NW_015114507.1:13767-15307 GCF_001443285.1 Poecilia latipinna
GGGGGGCGCAGAAAATGTTTGGAAGCCACTGGGGGGGCGCCGAAGGAAAAGTTTGGGAACCACTGCCTTAGAGGAAGCATCCGTCTTGTCAAAATGTTCTGAGAATTGAATGTCTTCTTCTGAGTATACTTCTTCTGAAGACCATTGTTTTGGTAAAGAATGCTCAGAAATGTCTTCAAAATGTGCCACCACATTCTCAGCTTTTGTGTTTACAGAATGGACTTCCTTAGAGGAAACATCCATCCATGATCTGCGTAATTTTGAATTGTATCTTTTGAGCTTCCATCAATGGAAGAGGTTTCTTTTACTGATGAATCCTCAAAGATTTGTTCAAAATTCTTCGCATGTTCCTTGCTGTCACAGCTCGCTTCAACAGCCAGGTCCAGTTGTTCAAGGGGAACGCCAAGACACCTGAAGTGGTACTGACAACTTTAGAGGAAGTGTCCATGTCACTTTGATCTTCAGGAATAAGTTCCTCAAAACAAAAGTTTCTCCATCCCTTATCCTCTTTGCATTCTTCAGCAACAATGTCAAAGTCATTTTTAAATCTCGTCAGATGAGCTCTCTGTTGTAGTGTCTTCATCTTCAATACTATATCACAGCAGTTTTTCAACTCCCTTCGTGACCAGATACCCAAGGCCCCAACTGGTAGTAAGAATCATTTTCACTAAAATTGAAATAGTTTCTAAAATCACCGTTTGAAATTGTCTCTCTCTCTCAAAGTGTTGTACCTCCAACGAAGTTGAAAAGCAAACTGAGAATTCTTGTATTCCTAATGATAATAATAATCCTTTGAACCTTTGTGACATCATCGATGAGAACATCGATGACAACCTGTGTCAGGTTTTTGTTTGTTTTAGTTGCTATGGAAACACAAGGAGTTATGTATAAGGTAAGACTACTGTCAATTAAAAATACATGCATAGACATCTAAATTCGTGAATGCAAGTCAATAAATGTGCATAAATTTAAGTTTTATATTTGTGCTGTTTTTAACTCATACATACATGTAAAAATCTAAGATTTTACCTATGACAATACCCTTAAGCAAATTAATACAAGTGTTTTATAGAGTAAGTATTTTTCCAGAAGTTAGATACACATCAGTCACATTTAGAAACTGGCTCTAAGCCATCTGCTTGATCTGTTTTGAACTGTGAGTGAGGAGGATTCCCTTAAACATATCATGTCTTGCCTTAATTGCTTGCTCTGTTCATAAGGAAAACATTTAACAACTAATAATTAAATGATTATTATTATTATTAATAATTTTTTTTACATTTGAACTCAGTGACAAGGATGATGATGATGATTCGCCATTTTTACTTACAGAATATTGCCTTAAAAATAGGGAGAGCCTTGATAATAGTTAGTAGTTTTGGTAAATTCAAGCTTGTGACGTCCCAGTGCGAGTTGGACGAAAACACAACTGGACAAGAACCGTTGGGAATGAAATGCGGGTCACTAGATGAACCGAAGGGACGAAGGCTGCTAACATGTTGCTAGCTGGTGGTAAGTTTGCTTCAACATGCTAATTATC
>NW_015114507.1:20426-24298 GCF_001443285.1 Poecilia latipinna
GTTTGTGGCCTTTTACCTCAATTCCAAGATACTCAAAGGACGTGAAATTACCCAAAGAGATTTTACTACAGTTCATGGTATTCTTAAATATTGAAGTCATGCCTCCTCCTTTTTTGTGTTTTCTATTCTCACTTAAAAAATTGTACATAGGAGGCACTGATTCAATTAGTACGATTGCTTCATTATTGTCATTCAGCCATGTTTCTGTCAGAAACATAACATTGATATTATGCTCAGTGATGAAATTATAAATTAATAGTGCTTTAGCAGAGAGAGATCTGGGATTTAAAAGAGCCAGTTTAAGAAACTTTTAACATAAAATTTTACATAAATGGCCACAACAATACTGTAGCATTACTTTGAACCACAGCACAATGCCAAACATGTCACAATTAAATAAATCAAGGTCAAAGACCATCAGCAACACTAACCATTTAAATATAGATTTAGTGAAGTCTGTCATAGGGAGATTAATTGACTGAGTTTAAAATCAATCACTGACTATTGGTTATCATTTGCTTTCATGTATTCGTGAACAAACCAGGCTCAAACACAAAGATTACACCATACTGTAGTCATGGTAACACAACAATCAAACTATCAAGATGATTCTTTGCATTTTACAAAGTAAACTTCATAATTAAATCATAAATGTACTTTTCTTTTTCTGTTTCTCTTTGCTGAATGCAAAATAAAACTTAATAGCTCTGTCATTCTCAATGAGTGAATCTTAAAGTTTTAGATTTATAGTCTGTGTTATGTTGAGATGCTTTACCAAGGTCGAGAAAGAGTCACATGCTGTTAGACAAAAGGCCCGCAGTAAAGAGTTACATTTTTGATTCTGTTAGACGCGAAGGTCCATTCCTCAGAGAAACAGAAACTTATCAGGGACACAGAGACATGGTGTGATTTCAGGGAGTGTCTTCAGTCCATATAATCAGCTGCCCTCCCCCTTCTCCTCAGATGCTGCACAGACTTTTTTTTTAGAAACTCTTCTCGAATGTAAAGGTAAAGCGTCTCCTTTCAGCGCTGAAAGTGAGTAAAATAAGTAAAGTCTGAATGCTTTTCTTGGCTGATTTTATGCTCCATGTGTCGATACAAATTATGATTCATTAAGATTTTCATTCTCAACAGTTACAATTGAAGTATTTGTAGGGGCCCTGAATGGCCCCTACCAGCAACTACTGAGATTTCTTTACCTTGATATCTGAACCTTACAATTCTAGATCTCAGAGGTGCTAACATAGAAAAATGACATCCTTTGAGCTTTTCTGATCTTTAAAGCATTCTGCAGCCAAGTTGTTATAGAGGTTAAACAGTCAGATATAATTAGGGTTTATTTAGTAATATAGAAAATTTACTTATTTCATAACTTCATAACCAGTATCCTTCTCTCCTCTGGTCTGTTTAACAGCTACAGTCTCAGATCAGCTCAGCCCTCCAGGATGTCAGCAGCAGAAACAGGAACATTGAGTCTATCAGGGAAACATAGACTACATTTGCTTTGCTTTGTCCCCACATGATGAGTGATACAATATGATCCAATTATATATCAGATTTATGATTATCATGGGTTGTTCTTATGTTGTTGTACAACGTTTTAACATCTTGTTCTTTTCCTTTTTAACTTTGAGCCCCTGCCCCTCCAAAGGTCTCTGCACGGCCCTGTATGAACGTACAGCCGTGTGCATGTGAGCAGATAAAAGACAGAGTCCTTTTGTCCATAACAGAGCGTTCTTTATGATTTTCTTGTAACATTTCTTGTCTATAAAATCACAAGATTCATAATGTCTTTTAAGAAGGACATTTTAGTTACATTAGTCATTTTGTTTTTCACAATGTGGCATCAGGGCTTTTTCCCCCCCATTTTTTTATATTCATGTTTGTCCTTAACTTCAACTTTGTTAGCATACTAACTCCACTTTGCACCAAACTAACTTTTACCAAATAAAACAGATGTTTTTTTTTTTTGTTTCTTTTATTAGCAGATGAATACGTAATCACGTCTCCAATTAGTCAAATCTCAGACTGTTACTGGTCGGCTCTTCTTGTTACTCCAGGCCACTGCTCCTCATCTCTTCTCCCTGGTTTCCTCATGATCTCTTCATGTCTCTGGTTTGGGTTTATTTTTACTCCTTGGACTTTGTTTTTGTTTTTTGTAAATTTGATTTGTTTGTTTTTGTTTCTAATCACATTGATTTAGATGTGAACTGTTTTGTATTTGATATTTTTTCCTTTTCTTTGACATGTGAATTTTATTATTTATTTCTCAGTTCCTGGTGACTCAGAGCCATCTGCACCTTCCCAGCCTGGATGGCCCAGTAGATGGCAGTGTATTGTGTGATGCAGTAGAGTCCAGTTTAGTGGTCTGTGTGCATTTACAAAATAAAAACCCATATAAACACAAGAAAATGACGTTTGTAGCTGTCCACTGCCCGCTGTCCATGAAATGGGTTATTTATATAATGCATGGTCTGAGGTGCTAACAGGGTGGAGTTTCTCAGTCATGAAGAATATTTGGAGCCTCAGTTGTGCAGAAGTTTGTGATAGATAGCTAAGTCTATCTGTCAGTGCTATGTGTCCAAAACTACTACCGTCATGTTTACAAACAGAAAGCTATAGTGGGTTGAGTTAATGTTAAATATATTGGATAACATTATTTGAGTGACGGGATTATAGTGGAAGCTTAGGAGTTATGTTTAGCTTAGCTCTGGAACAGTTTATACATGACAAAACCACAAGAAAATCACTTCCTTCATCTGAATATCCAACTTGCTTAAGATGAAAAGCTATACATGTATGCATTAATCCTTTTATTAGAATATCTTACCATTTAAAAATATTTTAAATAGGGAGGAGTTTGTAAGAATAAAACAGTATCAGTAAGGGGAAACAGGTTTTTATTGGAATTAAATTAAAGACAATTACAGATCACTGCAACTCTTTATTGCACATTAATCCGTTGCATGACACACTTTATTAAATGCAGCGCAGCCACAATGTGTCCACCGAACTGCGCAGATCACTGAAATTATTCATGTACACAGCTTCAATCTCAGATAGTATCACTACCAACATCTATTTATCAAGGTTATTGAACTAAAATATTTTAAAGTATAGGGACAAAAAGCCCACAAAACAATGTATTTTGTCCTGGTTAATCGCCAAATAATAAGTTTGCAGACGGCAAACTGAAGCCATTTATAAATATATTTACAAGCTGCCTGTTATGTAAGCTAAAAACATGAAGTAATACAGCAGCTTAATGAAAGCCAGGTATAAAATAAATTAAATAAAACTTACCGTAACAGGTAGGACGTATATTAAAGGAAATCTGCTGAGTAAGCAGTTTGTGACGAGGCATCGATATGCGCATTACCACAAGGTAGGACGGATTTACGGGTAGCACAGATAAACAGAACACCAGCAGACAAGTTGAAGGGTAAAAAAGGTACAAAAATTTCCAATTCTATATGTTTCCTTGCAGCTATGAAGTATATTTCACCACACACACCAACACACACACCATGCTACACACATGCACACGTGCACAAACACAAACCCACTTTCTTGCTACTCTATTTTCTTCAATAGGAAACTGTGAGAAAGCAGGAGTTCATACAAGTTCTGACAGGAACCTTTTCTGTTCCTGTGGGCAAACTCCCCCCACACTGAGTGGACACACAGCAGAAGTGGGGGGGGAACATAAACGGGTCAATGTGACCCATTACAGAATACGTGTCTCAATTTCAATTATAAAAATCTTCCACTGAAAAAAAAAATCAAAATGTAATATAATGTTTTTTTTTTTTTTTTTTTTTTTTTTACAAAAAAACATTTTCAAGATTAATTATTTTTTGTTTTTGTCTTTG
>NW_015114507.1:27638-31354 GCF_001443285.1 Poecilia latipinna
AATGGTTTTCATTTTTAATTTAAAAAAATTTCCCCAAAAAAAAAAAAAAAAAAAGTAAAAAAATTTTTTTTTTTTTTTTTTTTTTTTTTTTTTTTACAAAAGATCAATTTCAAGGATAATAATTGTTTGTTTGTATCTAGGTTTTTGTTGTGTTCTGTGTTTTTCTGTGTAGTTATTTTGAGATTTTCTGTGGTAGGTCCTGTTTCCCTGTGAGTCTCTGTCCTGTCCTCCATGTTGATTGATTCCAGCTGTGTCTAGTTTACTGATTACCCACCCCTGTGTATTTAAGTCCAACTGTTGTCTGTCTCTTGTTGGATCCTCGTTGGATCCTGTGTCGTTTGTCTAAGTCTTCTTACCAGCCTGTGTCAGTTAGCCATTCAGTAGAACTGTGAAGTCCTGAGTTGGTTGAACTATAAAGAGTCGTCATAGTAGAACTGTTCAGTGCTATGTCGGCGTCAGCTCTCTAAGGAGTCGTTTCCTGTTCAGTTGCTACCAGGGTTAGTGTATCTCCGCTCACCGTGCTGCTGTTCTGCTTACTGGACTGTCGAGCTGTACATTTATCATTAAATCATCATTTTCATTACAACCTGGGTTCTACCTGCGTTCTCTCCTCACCACCTCAATCCCACCTCATGACAGTTTTGAGTAAATTGTAATAATTGATCATTTATTTGTGAGAAATAAAAAAAACATAACTGGACAAATATTGATTGAAATGATTAGTATTTGAGTTAATAATCAGATAAAATGTTTTTGAAGATTTTTTTTTTGTTTCTGGCACTATTTCATGATTAAACACTTGAGGGTCAAATTGACCCAGGATCATTATTGTCTTACCTGAGAAACGAACATAACAGGAGGGTTAAGTTATTATAAGGGGGAATGTTTAGTTATTAGTGAAATAATCTGTCAATGGAAGAAGAATTTTTTCCAAGTTTCTTTAAAAAAATGAGATGTTACAGTTCCTCTGTGTGCAGATGACAGTGCCGATCAGTGTCAGTCCTGTGATTGGACAGATCAGTGTCTGTCCTGTGATTGGACAGATCAGTGTCTGTCCTGTGATTGGACAGATCGGTGTCTGTCCTGTGATTGGTGGCTTTCTTTCCAGCAGGAAGTTGTGAACAGAGTTTAAAAGCTGCTCCAGGACTGCAGACATTCACAGGAAGCTGGACCAGCAATGGCTCTGCTGAAGGTTCTGCTGCTGCTGCTGGTGCTGCTGGTGCTGGGTGAGTCGGAGACACTGGGGACACTGGAGACACGTCCACTGGTTCCAGGGAGGCTGCTGCTCTCTGTGACTCTCAAACTTCCCTCTGATTCTGTTTCAGACTGAAACTTCTTTGCATATAAACTGTGATGCTTTTCAATCTTTAACTGTTTATCCTCTTTCTGTTCCTGCAGCCATGTTTGCACCTGGTTTCTGAGTAAAGTCCTCCTTTCTCTTCTTCAGGTGTTTCAGTGAACTCAGGTGTTTCTCGGCAGAAGAGAATCATTGGAGGTCGAAACTGTCATGACACAGAGCGTCTGTATCATGTTCGGCTGGAGAGCACCAATGTTACTCATAGGATGCGCTGTGGAGGATCTCTGATCCACCCTGAGTGGATCCTGACTGCAACTCACTGCTGGCAGCCAGGATGGTAGGAAAGAGACATGAAGACAGTTTTATCTACGGATTATCAGGTTTTCTGTCTGTTCATTATAATTTAACTTTTTCTTCAGGACTATTAAGGCAGTGTTAAAAGTTCATCCACGGACTGCTGTGCAGCTAAGACCAGCAATCCGACTACCTCCTGAGACTTATAGGCTCTTTGGCAAGCTGCATGACATCATGATGCTGAAGCTTGAGACACCAGTAACAGATGTTCCAGTTGCTCCACTACCAGACTGCAACAATCGTCTTAAAGTGTAAGTCTTTCTCTGATTATAACATGACTTCAGGTTTTCTGTCTCCACTCCTCCAGTCCTGCTGCCTCTGCTTCAGCACACCTGAGTCAGGTAATCAGGCCACCAGCAGAACCAGAACCTGTTTAGCTCAGGTGTGTTGGACCAGAGACACATGTAAAGGATACAGGACACCATCACTGAGGACTGGAGGTGGACACTCCTGTGTCAGTGGATGAAGTCCTTCATGGATTCATTTTATGTTCTTTCATTGTTAATTAATTTTCTACATTGTTATATTTTTGTATTTTATTCTTATTGTGTTTTAGAGGCGATGTTGTTCAGCTGGCAGGAGAGGGAGGAACGACAACCGGCCCCAATAATATGCGATGTGAGAGAAATATTGAAGTTATGAGAATAAAATCTTTGTTTCTGTTTCTACAGAGAAGGTCAAGTGAAGAACATGTTTATGATTCTCATGTTTCTCTACAGTGCCCCTCACTGATGCTATTCCATCCGAACTTCAGTGTGTCAACATGAAAGTTAATCAGGTTTTGGACGTCATGAAGTACCGTGGGCATTTATTTTCTGCTCAAGCACCAAACAAAGATATATGCTTAGTAAATTTGTTTCTTCAATTTCTCTCCACTGTCATTACTTTCCTGTTTTACAACATACATATATTGATATACATTTTTTTACAGGGTGACGATGGTGGAGCAGCGATGCACAACGGCATGATATATGGAGTGATTGTTATTGGTGGAGAACCTGTATGTATGAAGGACCCAGTTACAATCATGGATGTGTGTGAATACCAGGGGTGGATAAAACATAGACTATCATGAAATAAAATTCTCATCAAATTTCCTCTCGCATATAATTGTATCTTCATCAGTTTGATCCACATGTTTGTAGAATTAGAATAAATTGTTTTGTTTTCCTTCTCACCTGATCTTCACCTCCCTAATGGAGTTTTCTCTTCACCTCAGAAATGAAAAATAAATTAATAAATGCATGAAAAAGGAACATTTCCTGGCTGATTGTCTTTACATTCATGGTTCAGTTTGTTCAGTTGATATTTTCCCTGAACTGACTCTAAAAACATGTGTTACGGCCCCTGGCCTCTTGAGGCTGTGCAGGCTCCCTTCTTGTTATGCAGGTTCAGCTGTGAGGGCACATCTCCCTGATTGGCTGCAGGAAAAGCAGCTACACCATTGGATCAGCAGAGGATTGTCAAGCCAATCAGACGTTCATGAGGCCCACCTGCACCCTATAAAAGGCTCCTGAATCCATTCCTCCAGTGAGGCAGCTATTTTGAAGAGGTTTTGTGAAGCTGCCTCCTCTTGAAGCTGCAACTGCTTTAGGCAGGTTTTAAGCTAGTTTGGTCTTTGTGTGTTCCTGCTTGTCCAGTTCAGCAATTTTGACTTTGCTCTAGTTGACTACAAGTTAGAAGCTTGTGTTTAGGAGGCTTGGTGCTCCCCTTAGCATTCCCTTTGTGTGTTCCCCGTTTTCCCCTTTTGGTTTATTTTGAGTTTACTTTGAACTGACTTGTTTGGACATTTTGTAACTTTAATTTGCACCTGACATTCTTGAGTTTGTTAATCCCTTTTGTTTTGCATTAATTGGGTTAAATTGTACTGTTTTGTGAAACTTTCTTTTGTAATAAATCATTTTTACTTTACACTTTGGCTCTGGACACATTTTATGTTACCGCCCCTGGACCCTTAACAACATGACATGAGTTTTAAATCACATGAAGAGGAACACCAGAAGTAATTTATTAAGTTTGTGTCTTTATTTCAACCTGTAGAGACTCACACAGAGAGAGAAGCAGC
>NW_015114507.1:33655-42506 GCF_001443285.1 Poecilia latipinna
AAAAATTAAATCTTTTGTTCTTTTCTTATCGTTTTGGAAACGTGTTCAGTAATAAAAACCATATTGTTACGGCCCCTGGCCTCTTGAGGCTGTGCAGGCTCCCTTTTTGTTATGCAGGTTCAGCTGTGAGAGCACACCTTCCTGATTGGCTGCCTGAAGGCTGCAGGAGAACAGCTACACCATTGGACCAGCAGAGGATTGTCAAGCCAATCAGAGTTGATGAGGCCCCCCTGCACCCTTTAAAAGGCTCCTGAATCCATTCCTCTAGTGGGGCAGCTAGTTTGAAGAGGTTTTGTGAAGCTGCCTCCTCTTGTTTGGTAGTTGCAACTGCTTTAGGCAGGTTTTAAGCTGGCTTGGTCTTTGCTTGTTCCTGTTTGTCCAGTTTAGCTACTTTTGACTTTGCTCCAGTTAAGTATGAGTTAGAAGCCCATGTTTGGGAGGCTGTGTGCTCCCTGCAGCCTCCCCTTTGTGTGTGTGTGTGTGTGTGTGTTTCTTTGCATTGTTTTCCTTTTGTGGTTTATTTTGAGTTTACTTTGAACTGACTTGTTTGGACATTTTGTAACTTTAATTTGCACTTGACATTCTTGAGTTTGTTAATCCCTTTTGTTTTGCATTAATTGGGTTAAATTGTATTGTTTTGTGAAACTTTATTTTGTAATAAATCATTTTTACTTTACACTTTGGCTCTGGACACATTTTATGTTACCGCCCCTGGACCCTTAACAACATGACATGAGTTTTAAATCACATGAAGAGGAACACCAGAAGTAATTTAAGTTTGTGTCTTTATTTCAACCTGTAGAGACTCACACAGAGAGAGAAGCAGCAGTTAGATGATTTTATTGGACTTATTGGATTTGGTGCTCGGACACTGGCGGAAGACGTGCATGCTGAGAATCGCAGTGAGCTTGAATGATTGGCTTGAATGAAGCTCAGGTAGGTCTACCCCCGGGGCCAGTCACTGGTGGTGGAGCGGAGCTTGGAGAGAGGAGGTTTGAGGGGACCTGGAGGCGTCTTGGAGGCTGGTGGTGGAAACGGGGAGGAGGTGGGTTGAAACACAGCTGAAGCGGGTGGATCTGTGGTTGCTTTGCTTTTTGAAGGAGCTCTTGCCAGGTGATTGGATCGAGGTAGAGAAGTGGTGCGTCCTGGTTGGCTGGGGTGAAGGCGTGGTGCTGGAAGAGTCTTACAGGTTGAATTTTTGCCTAGGGCTTCATTTTACATAAGAAATGAACATGCAGCATCTAAACTCTGCAGCTCTGGAGTTACTATTCCTGATTTAGTTTTAGAGAACTTTAAACTGCAACACGACCAAAGAGCTGTGCACAAAAATAATGAAACAGAAGTCACATAAAGCAACTATTAGCAGATAATAAAATCCTAATAACTTAAAAATAATAGAAAATACATCACATTTTAATAAAGATACAAAGAAATAAAAAGTAAAACATCCTTCCATCCATTTTCTTCCTCTTGTCTGGGGTCGGGTCGCGGGGGCAGCAGCTTAGGGACGGAGGTAAAACTAATTGGCTCCTAGAAGACGATGGAGACGTCTAATTGGCTGCTTCCTGGAGGTGATGGATATATAAAGCAGTAGAAGCGGACTTCCTGTTTTCCATCCTCTGCTCATCTCACCGTTTGTTTGTTCACATCTTGTCAAAGTTCTGGGGTTGTAGGAGTGAGCTGCCGTTTATGTTTTCTAAGTTTTCTCCTGTTTTTTTCTTAGTTAGAGAGGTAAGTTTTTGTCATTTGATTTATTTACTTTCGATTAGGTAAGTTTCGGTTAATATTCAGACAGTTCCCTTTTGTTTGTTGTTTTCGGCATAGCTGACTCTGAAGCCATATGTTCCACTTGTAACATCTTCATCAAAAATACACCTTTTTAAAAAATAAATAATATTATAAACTGTTCAACTTTGTGTGTGTCGGTTGTTGAGACCTGAAGAGGATGGATCCTTCATGTGGCGATCTGGCCACCCCTAGACAGGCTGTAACAAGGTTTACATAAAGCTATGAAAGAGAATTATCTTAAACATTAACATCAAAATCCCCTGCAAAATAAAGGAGGAAGTACAAAAATATTTATTTTCTTTCTCTGTTGAAATTAAAATATAAATTACGTGTTTGTTATGTTAAACTTCTCAGAAATTAAAATTCGGTTTTCAAAAGTTTAAACATGACAGAAGTTCTGTGTAAATTTTATAGTAACATCTGGAAAAAGTAAAAAGATGTTAGTACTGCTAAAATATGTCATTAAATACAATGTATGTACTGATAATGTATGTGTCAGTACATACATTATGTACTGATAATGTATCAGTACATAATGTATGTACTGATACATTATCAGTGAAAAATGTATCAGTACATTTTTCACTGATATTACATCAAATTAAGCAGAAAACAAGGTTTGCATCATCAAATATGATAGCATTATTCAACAATCATCTAAATAATAGTATTATTTAACAATTTGAATTTATTTCAATATTTTATTATATTATTACTTTTTTTTTCTAGAGTAGTGATTGTCATTCATTTTATTCTTCTTATTCAACAGACATTAACTGAAAGCTTCAAATTTATAATTGTACCAGAAAACATATTAATCTTGCATAAAGATGATCCAGCTCTGGATTATTTGGTAAAGTTATTTTGTAAATTAAACTGAGATTATCTTGTTTCTAAATAAATAAAACGGCTGTTTGTTATAATTAGTAATAATATCCACTGTCATATAGCTAGAAAATAAATGTCTGTTGTCTGATCATATTGTAACTCCTGTATTTATTTCTGGTTATTAGCAAGCATAAATGTTTAACTAGTTATCAAGATCTGTCATTGTTTTGCATTTATTTGTAATTTCTTTGGAAAACGTTTGGGTGTCTTATCAGTTTCTCTCAGTATTCCCTGATGTTATTGTCGTTGCATTTTGAATTTTCATCTTGATATTCACTGACATGAAGAGCTGTTTTAGAGGAAGAATTCATTCTGAATTAGTTATGAATCACTTTTGCAGGTTGGCTAGATTTCTGGTTAGTAGCAATTGTTTTAAGAAATGCTCCATTTGTTGTGTAATCGTGAACAAAGAACCAAAAACTCAGTGGAACTGGAAAACCAAAAATCCCCAAAGTCTGAAGAACTTCTTCACATTAAGTTGCAGATTATTGGCATTTAAAGACTGAAAAAATCGGCTGACAACACATTCTTTGGTCAAAATTAGATGCAAATTTAGATCTAAATAACAGAAAAGATGGGAAACTTGGTTTTACAAAAAAAATTGATAATGAATGTGTGTGTGTGTTGGGCACAACTGTTTATCTGTGTCAGGAAGCGGTTCATGTGAAGATAAAATGAGAAGAAACCAGCAGCTTCTTGGTTGATTGAAAATGTCAAATGTAAATCTGCCAGGAGCTACAACCATTTTGGCCTTAAGGGTTTGTCCATTTTTTTTGTCAAATAAATGGTCTGTGTTGCTGTCAGTTTGTCGTTAACCAAGGGCAGCCAGATTAATTCATTTTTCCAAAATATTATATTTAGCAAAATATTATTTTTGAGGGGCACAAGCAGGCCTCCTGACACACGATTAAAAAACTAATTAAAAAATAATAGTTAAAAAAAAAAAGCAAAAAGGGCACTAGGGGGCGTCAAAGATAAAAAGGCCAGGGACTCAAGCCCCCTCCGCCTCCTCTCGGCACATGCCTGTGTTATTTAATTGGGGTTATAATGATGACGGTGGCAGGAGTTCACCCCACAGTCTGTGGGTTGTTGGGGATTGAACCAACAACCCACTACCCCCGGTGCTTCACCACGTGCTTTAATCCTTCGCCCAAGACAGGGGGAATAAACACTCTTACATTTTCATATTTTTCAACTCACCACAACTCAGAGGTATGAATACACTTATTCATACCTCTGATCTGGTACGTTTTGCTTCACTGTCAAAGAGTAGTAACGAGGCCCGACCGTAGTTTCTGAGATCAGAGATCGGATGTGACCAGGGTAGGTCTGTAATTCTGCAGTAGTGATTTGTCCAGATTGTTCTTTTTTATCAGTGGCTTGATAACTGCTGTTTTCAAAGCCTGGGGGAAAACACCTGAAGAGAGCGATGAGTTTACTATTTGGATCAGATCATTAGCAAGAACAGGCAAAACTTTCTTAAAGAAATGTGTGGGTACGACATCCAGACAGCAGGAACTGGAGCTTAATTGACTTATAATTTCTTCTAGGGTTTTATAATGAAGTAGTTGAAATTGGGTCATTTTTCCTGCATTTGTTTTATTTGAGCACAGCATTGGTACTGACTTTGTCGTGGATGTGCAGATTAATCCTCTGATCTTTTGAATTTTCTCTGAAAAGAAACTGGAGAACTTGTTGCAGGTGGCATTAGATTGAAGTTCAGGTGGTAACGTCATAGGAGGGTTTGTGAGCCTGTCAACAGTAGCAAATAAAGCTCGAGCGTTGTTAATGTTTTTTGTTTATGACATCTGCAAAGAAAGCCTCTCTTGCATGTGTTAGTGTTGAGTGATAGTTACGTTGTCTTTCTTTGTAGATGTCATAATAAACGTGCAGTTGAGCTTTACGCCATTTCCGTTCGGCCCTACGGCAGAGTTGTCTTGCAGACTGAACTGTTTGTGCATTTCTCCATGGAGATTTCTTCCTACCAGACACAACCTTCACTTTAATGGGGGCAATGTAATCAATGATATCTGAAAGTTTGCACTGAAAATCATCTACCAACTTATCTACGTCATTAAGGACGAGGAAGAAGAGTAGATTTGATTAAATGTTTCTGCTGTGTTTTCTGTGAAAGTACGTTTTGTGATAGTAGTTGTTTGTCCGAGTGGGTTAACGGATAAAGAACATTCAAAGATAACAGCAAAGTGATCCGACAGGCGACATCAGTTACAGAAACATTGGAAATATTCACACCCTCACTGATAACCAGGTGCAGTGTGTGTCCATGAGTGTGTGTTGCTTGTTTGATATGTTGTGTTAAACCAAAACTCTCTAATATATTGCAGAGCTTCTTTGCCCCTCAATCTTGGGGATTGTCAACATGAATGTTGAAATCACCGACAATTATTAAACAATCATAATCAATACATATGAGAGATAGAAGTTCATTCAAGTCAGTAAAGAAACCTTCCACATATGTTGGAGTTTTGTATAAAATTAGTGTCAAAGTTTGTTTGTGGCCTTTTACCTCAATTCCAAGATACTCAAAGGACGTGAAATTACCCAAAGAGATTTTACTACAGTTCATGGTATTCTTAAATATTGAAGAAAAATGAAAGAAAACTTGGTGAAAACATTTTTTACAAATTGTAACTTTCCTTATATTCAAATGCTTACATGTAGTTGGTCAGTATCTCACATAACTGTTTCTTACTTGGGTCAAACGTTTTGGGTTTCCTTCCATAAACTTCAGTTTGATTGACTGACACACTTCCCTTTTTGAGAAAAAATATACACAGGCAGGCACATTTTCCCGTGTTGTTTTACTACCTCTATGTGTCATTAACAGGTTAAGTTCTACTGTTAGTTGGTTCTGGTTCTGCTCTGCATCCCCAGAACCAGAACCAAACGAGGAGAAGCAGCTTTCAGCTTCTATGCACCACAAATTTGGAACAAACTTCCAGAAAACTGTGAAACAGTTGAAACACTGAGTGCCTTCAAATCTCTACTACAAACCCATCAGAGTTGGATTTGAATCGTAATCAATTGTTAATTTATTGATGGCATTTGACTTAATGTTGTTTTGATTGTTGATTCTATGTTACATGACTTTGTGTTTTTGTATTTGTTATGATGTAAAGCACTTTGAAATGTCTTGCTGCAAATCAAATAAAATTTGATTTGATTTACCATGGGATAAATGCATAACATATCCCCTATATTGTCTCTTGAGAGACAGATCATATTTGCTTTATCTCTATATAAACTGGACTGGTTCCAAACCATTAGCAGTATTAATAGTTTAATCTTTTGTGACAAACTCCACAAACGTGCCGAGCCCTTTGAATTCAAACATGTTCAGCCTGTAGCTGTGTACGTGTGCACAGATAAAACAGAGAAAAGACAAACAGTCCTTTTGTCCATAACAGAGTGTTCCTTTTGAATTGTAACATTACAAGATTCATAGTTTCTTTTACGAAGGACATTTTAGTTACATCAATCGTTTTGTTTTTCACAATGTGGCATCAGGGCTTTTTTTCTATTATTGTATTGATGTTTGTCCTTAACTTGAACTTTGTTAGCACATTAGCTCCACTTTACACCAAACTAACTTTTTCCACATAAATTTGAGTTTTGCATAAAGTTAGTGTCAAAGTTCGTTTGTGGCCTTTTACCTCAATTCCAAGATACTCAAAAGACATAAAATTACTCAGAGATTTTACTACAGTTTATGGTATTCTTAAATATTGAAGTCATGCCTTCTCCTTTTTTGTGTTTTCTATTCTCACATAAAAAATTGTAAGTAGGAGGCGTTGATTCAATTTGTATGATTGGTTCATTATTGTCATTCAGCCATGTTTCTGTCAGAAACATAACATTGATATTATGCTCAGTGATGAAATTATAAATTAATAGTGCTTTAGCAGAGAGAGATCTGGGATTTAAAAGAGCCAGTTTAAGAAACTTTTAACATAAAATTTAACATAAATGGCCACAACAATACTGTAGCATTACTTTGAACCACAGCACAATGCCAAACATGTCACAATTAAATAAATCAAGGTCAAAGACCATCAGCAACACTAACCATTTAAATATAGATTTAGTGAAGTCTGTCATAGGGAGATTAATTGACTGAGTTTAAAATCAATCACTGACTATTGGTTATCATTTGCTTTCATGTATTTGTGAACAAACCAGGCTCAAACACAAAGATTACACCATACTGTAGTCATGGTAACACAACAATCAAACTATCAAGATGATTCTTTGCATTTTACAAAGTAAACTTCATAATTAAATCATAAATGTAATTTTCTTTTTCTGTTTTTCTTTGCTGAATGCAAAATAAAAGTTAATAGCTCTGTCATTCTCAATGAGTGAATGTCACTGCCACAGGCATCTCTTCTCCCTGGTTTCCTGTTGGTCTCTTCATGTCTCTCTGGTTTGGGTTTATTTTTACTCCTTGGACTTTGTTTTTGTTTTTTTGTAAATTTGATTTGTTTGTTTTTGTTTCTAATCACATTGATTTAGATGTGAACTGTTTTGTATTTGATATTTTTTCCTTTTCTTTGACATGTGAATTTTATTATTTATTTCTCAGTTCCTGTTGACTCAGAGCCATCTGCACCTTCCCAGCCTGGATTGAGTAAAGACTTGGCCTCGCTTCTGCTACAACTGGCAGTCAACACTGGCCCTCACCTGGGGCCAGACGACTATAGTTTTGCTATAAACAACCTTCTTCATCTGCGAGGAGAAAAGTGCCAAACGATGCGGCTGTTAATGTCAATTAAATATTTGGAAGTGAGGCCAACACAGACTGCACGGTTTTGTTCACTTCCACTGCTGCAGCAGCTAAAACCACAGACAGATCATGGTTAAAAAACAATGCACAAAATCGATGTACACGCACCAGGACTGGTGTCAGTGTTACAGATGCTGATTTTCCTATAAACAGGATAGAACAAGTAGGAGTGATGAGGCAGAACCAAATCTGAGCTTCACAAATCCTCCTGGAATCTCTTCTGATTTATTACACATTTCCACCATATCTGATCTTTATTCAAAATAATCATTGTGTCCATATTATTTTCTTTGTCAATCTGGACCAGTGTCATAAAGTGTGGTTAGTGGTGAGGTTGAACGCAGGCTGAACTCAGGTTGTAGTGAAATGATGGATTTAATGCTGACAATAATGCACAAAGACAGTCCAGGACAGGCAGCACGGGAGAGAACTAAAGCAGAGGGCTAGTACCGGTAGCACTGTCGCGATGACTGACACGGAGTACCACTGGAAAACTCGATAGAAACCGACGCACGTAAGTCAACATTAGACAACGACCCGACAAGAGACAAAGACAACAGGTGGGTTTAAATACACAGGGAGGGTAATCGGGTAAGTAGACACATCTGGGGAGCAATCAAGAAGGAAGACAGACTCACAGGGGAAAACTAAAACACAGAAAAACCTCAAAAATAACCACACAGAAAACACAGATCATAACAACCAGTGTTTATCAACCCTGGTCCTCTCCGCCTCTCTGCATGTTTTAGGGGGCGTTTACACGATAACGATTTCGGGGGAAAACGGAAGAGTTTTGTTGCGTTTGTAGTGTGCATTTACAGGAAACCACTGAATGTTTTCTCTGACAACGGGACAGATTGAAAACGTGTTCCAGAGTGCGATGTTTCTGAAATGTACCGTTTTCCGTTGTCGTGTAAACGGAGAAAACGGATCTGTTCTTCAGTATGACGCAAAACATAGCTGCTTCCTACAATCCACAGAAGAAGAAACTACTACTACTACTCGGAAAAACAGGTTACGACTTGTTAACAACGGATTAAACTGTTTTAACTGCTGAAAAAGGTGACAGAGGACACGGATATGGGAAGTGCGGGAGCTCCTATTTTATCAAATTGATATAGGAATAACAGACTGTTGGCCATTCCAAGGTAAAAACAATAAACAGCTTCCAGTCCGGGGCTAGCTACGGACACCGTGAAAGCTCAAACAACGTGATTCAGCAAAGTTGTCCCACTTTTTCCAACTGCATGCGCCCTAATCAGACGCACACAGTGCGTGTTTTCTCCCAATCTATGGGAGACCGGTACCTGATAGGGAAACGCGAATCCACATGCCTTCAAGTTGAACTTTTTTTTTAAACACATGCGCACT
>NW_015114507.1:46168-47381 GCF_001443285.1 Poecilia latipinna
CTCAGTTTCAAAGAACCTAGCACCAACTATGCACAGCAAGAGCATTACACGTTTTCGATGTGTACCGTTACTGTGTAAACACAGATCGTAATTAGAACGTTTTCGTGTAAACATCCAACAAAAACGGAACAAAACGATAACGTTTTGTTAGATCGTTATCGTGTAAACGCCCCCTTAGATGTCCTTCTATTCCAGAACAGCTGATTCAAATGATTGCATGACCATCAATTTTTGCAGAGGCAGATCATATTTTCTTTACTCCTAAATGAATTGCACTGGTTCTAAACCAGTATGAGTATTAATAGTTTAATTCTTTTGTGACAACCAAACATATTCAGCCAGCAGTTGTGTGAATGTGAGCAGATAAAACAGAGAAAAGACAAAGTGTCCTTTTGTCCATAGCAGAGTGTTCCTATTAACTTCTTATAACATTTCTTGTCTATAAAAAATCACAAGATTCATAGTTTCTTTTATGAAGGACATTTTAGTTACATTAGTCCGTTTGTTTTACATAATGTGTCATCATGGCTTTTTTCTATTTTTGTATTCATGCTTGTCCTAAAGTTAATCTTTATTAGCACATTAGCTCCACTTTATTCCAAACTAAGTTTTAGCCACATAAAATGGATGGTTTTTTTATTAGTAGATGAATATATAATCACGTCTCTAATTAGTCAAATCTCAGACTGTTACTCGTCGGTTCGTCTTGTTACTCCAGGCCACTGCTCCTCATCCCTTCTCCCTGGTTTCCTCTTGGTCTCTTCATGTCTCTGGTTTGAGTTTATTTTTGTTCCTTGGACTTTGTTTTCTTGCTTTGTAAGTTTTATTTTTAATTAAATCTACAACAGAACTTTTACGTCTCCTGCTGCATTTGGGTCCACACTTCAACCACACACATCATGACAGATGGTGGAAATGCATTGGATGTTAAAGCCACTCTGTCCATCATGGTCAGTTTGGAATGAATATATGTAATGTAAACATTTAAATATAAATAAAGCCCAACTTTGTTAGAAAATAAAATGACAACAATGGACTTTTTCTCTTAAATCTTCAAGTTAAGGTCTAAAATATAAAAATGTTTTTATAGTAAAAATATTTTCTGTAAATGGTGCATATTGTATCTATAGTCAGAGTAATGTCAGTAAATACCTGTCAAAATATTGCCACTGATGCATGACGTCCACTCTAGTGGACAGGTGATGATTTGTAA
>NW_015114507.1:50715-54633 GCF_001443285.1 Poecilia latipinna
TTGTATCTATAGTCAGAGTAATGTCAGTAAATACCTGTCAAAATATTGCCACTGATGCATGACGTCCACTCTAGTGGACAGGTGATGATTTGTAATTTCTCCAAATACAAAGTTATTTGGAAACTACATCAGTAGTTTTAGTCTTTACTTCATGTCATAAAATATTTTTACCTGCAATAGTTTCTACAGCAGAAGGAGGGACTGGGTATTCCTGAGTGGGTCGGCATGCTTTTCTTGAACTTTCAGTGGATGGCCAGTAGTTGGCAGTGTATTTTATACTGCACCAGTATCCACTTTAGTGGTTTGTGTGCATTCCCAAAATAAATAACATCTTGTGGGACTTCCAGATCCAGACAGACAAAATGGTAATTGTTCCATTCGTTGCAGTGCAAAAACGGCTTAACTGAAGAACTGTATGGAGAACCATCAATGGAAAATGGGGTGGAAAATGGAGGGGATAGTTCCAAACCTGGCATGCACCACCACCGGACATTGTGGTGGTGGATAAATAACAGAGGAAAGCAATTGTGGTGGATGTAGCAATACCAAGTGACTGCAAGATCAGGAAAAAGGAGCACGAGAAACTGGAGAAATACCAGGGCCTCAGAGAGGAACTGGAAGGTGAAGACCACAGTGGTGCCTGTGGTCATCGGGGCCCTCAGGGCAGTCACCCCCCATTATGAGCAGTGGCTAAAACAGATACAAGGAACAATTCTGTACTTATTGGGAGAAAAATATTCATCGAGTTGTTAACAGGATCGGTGATGGGCCTATCTACCGTGTACAACCAGAAACTGGGAACAAAACATTTCGTGTTTTGCATCGGAATCTACTGCTACATGTTAATGAATTGCCCTTTGAACAAGATAAACAAATTAAATCCTCAAACAAAACACGAAAAAAAGAATGAATACCAGAATCATGACAATCTGACAGTTGAGTAGAAATATGAAAATTCTGAAGGAGAACAACTATGTCCTCAGAACTATTCCTGTTCATGAAAGGAGTAAAGCAATCCTTCATGTTTCTGAGCAAATGTCCACAGTAATCTCAGCAGTAGCTTCAGAGTGCAGGACATTTAACGCAGGATGCTGAAATCCAACAGTGGTCCCAGAACCACTGTGTTGGTGGTACCTAAAGTGGCACCACTGAAGCCGTTTTCGCACTGCAAGGAACAGAGCAGAAGGGAACGGCACGCTTCGGTCTGGTTCCACCCATACTGCAGCCCTGTTGTGTTTACATATAACTGAGGGCGGCATCGAAGCTGAACCTGACGTCATTATTTTTTTAAACTAAACAACGGTTTTGATGCAGTGGCCGAAGCCTTTTCCTCAGAGATGCGGCGGAAAACTTTCTCTTTCCTCGTTGACCGATCTAGTTCGTTCTGTACTCGTTTATCAGGGAGTGAGCAGAGGAAAAAATTACCTCATTATGGGACCAGGTAACAGCAGAATATTGAGAGGAATTCATCGCAAATTAAAAATAATAATAATAAAAATATTAAAAAGAGCACTCTTTACAAAATACAGTAAGAACAGTTTAGTGAGAGCCAGCTAGACCCGATCAACGGCTGACTGCAAAACCACCAACGGCTGACGCTAAACCAATCAGCTGCTGATTCTAAGCAGCCCCGCTTGGCCGGCCCAATTGGAACCACAGCTGTTGTGATTCCAAGGAGCTGGGTAGAACCGGGTCAAGAGTTCTAATGCAAACACGGTCGGCCCTACTTTGAACCCGTTCCGTGCCGTTCCATTCCTCGCAGTGTAAAACGGCTTAACTGAAGAACTGTATGAAGAACCATCAATGGAGAATGAGGTGGAAAATGGAGGTGATAGTTCCGAACCTGGCATGCAGACACCAGAGGAAGAAGTGCTGCCAGTAAGCAGGTCAGCCAGAGCTGTAAAACCTACAGAGGTCTTCACATATGATCGCTTGGGTCAACCATCCCATCACCCATTGCAACCTGGAGTAAATCTAATGATTGCATGAATTCCTTGCCCCATACCGTCTTACTCTGCTACATCTGAATGTGTGCCAATATGGATATTTTAGGGCAATGATACTTTGACAAATGATAGACATTTCAAGCGACTGACATGACTTTTTATATTTGTAGCGGCCTCTCGGACTGAACATCCAGACGCTGGGAGTTTCAAACGGGTGCAATTTAATCTCAACCTTTCTTTCCATTGACACCGTGAAAACTCATTCTGCTTTCCGAGGGTGCCATTTCAAAGATTTTCCCCAGGTTTCTTTATAATCTAAAGTTGTCTCATCTCGCAGGGTGTTGCTAAGTAACCACAGAACAAACAAAGAGGAAATCTACCGTTCTTTAAAATAAAAGCCTAAATTAAAGCCACTGTTGGACCAATGAAAAATGAGAATTTTCCAATTTAGCAGTTATTTACAAGTTATATTTGTGATTTCTACTCTGGATGTCTCGAGGCATCTTTTAAAACAGGAGAGAGTGTAGTTGTGGGTTGAGCAACAGTAAATATTAAAAAAATGAATATATCCTTATTTTTGAATCAGAATTGGTCTTGTTTTTTGTCTTTGTGACCAATAAAGCCCCACCTTTCGTTCTTGGTACAACTCAAAAACCCAACCCTAACCCCAACCCTAAACAGTCAAATTTAAAGTATTTTATTACAAAGGGTCACTTTTAGTAGTGACACAATAAAACAGTCCTTTTCTTCTTAACAAAATCCAAAGTTCAGTAATTGTCCTTAAAGGAAGTCACCAGTTGGGCTCTACTCATCACGCTGCTCCAGGTGATGGCAATCTGTCTATAAGATGCTCACTTTTCGATCCTTAGCTGACTCTGCGACGCTCCAGCACTGTTCCGCTCTTCGGCGTCCCACGCCCCTTTTCAGACTGACCTCATAGGCTCGGGCAGGTTCCCTTCTGCCGCGATCCTCTGCACTGAGCCATCGGCCCATCTCTCTGCACTTCGCGCCTGGCGTGCGGATTCCATCCGCCCCTCGCTCGGCGGCGCATCCGTCTCTGGCAATCACAGGATCATTCTTCGCCCTTCTCCTTCCATCCAGGTTCCTTTTATTCTGGCTTCAATCAGCCTCTGCTGACACCTGAACTCACTGATTACGGAACGCAATCCGTGCGCTCTGCCTCCTTATACGACCGCCTTCAGCCCAGCCCAGCATGTTTGGGTTGCTAAAGGGGAAAACAAAAACAATTCAAACATGCAAATCACAAAAAAGAATTAAAAAGAAAACAATCATACTTTACCCTGTGCAACATCTTGGTTATTTCTTCTTCCTTTTTATGTATATAGACGTGCTTGTTGTTGTCAGTGGGGGCGCTCTCGTGCCGCTGTGGGTCTAACAGGAAGAACGTTTCCTGGCTCTGGGCATCCGCATTCTCTGTGATCAACTCGCTTCCTTTGTGATCCACAGGTAAGATAGACGGAAACTTTTAATAGCCCATTTAAAATGTTCTGTAAATATATAACGATTAGTTAACATATTGTATTTCGTAGTGTTGTAGTATTTTTTTCATAAAAGTGCTTGATCTCCTTTGTAACTGCTGTAATGGTTATAACTGACACACATTAGTGATTAAGAAAACTGTTGTAACTGACACAAACGTTGGTATTTACTGTGTTGTAAATGGAATGTTTTGTTCAGTTTGGTTATGTAAATTTAGGATTAGATTTTCTTCATTTTTTGCTAGGGTTAGGGTTAGAGTGCACTTTGTTTTATTTTATTTCTTTGTGGAAACTCTGGATGTTGATTGGATTTAAATTATATTATATAATAATATATAATTGTATTTTATTTAGGATCAGTGCCTCCAAATCCGAGGCCATGGTCTTGAGCCGGAAAAGGGTAGAGTGCCTTCTCCGAGATAGGGTGAGAAGCTCGGTTATCCGGGAGGGACTCAGAGTAGAGCCAGTTGAGG
>NW_015114507.1:58723-65344 GCF_001443285.1 Poecilia latipinna
TTCTGAAGCTGCTCCTCCCGTGACCCGACCCCAGATGAAGCGGAAGAAAATGGATGGATGGAAAGATATTGTTTCAGCTCGCTTCCTCTGTGATCCACAGATCTTGGTTGCACAGGATTCATCTGCCTGTGCACCACTTGATACTGGCCCAGATTCCCCTAGGCCTGGTGCCGGTAACAAATACAATCAAGTTTTCCCTTGAGCAAAGCTTACTGCAAGGTGTGCACAACAAAAACAGAAAAATTACAAATTGTTTTTAGTCTATTTTCTAGCGCAAATCTCTCAGTTCACCTCAGATAAGGTCAAATTGATTTACAAGTAAATTTGCAGTAAAATATATAAGCTGCTTGTTTTGAGTCAATTCCTTATTATTGATGAAAAAGTTAATGTTTCATTTGCTGATTATTTAAATTATAAAAGGGGAAAATATTTGGTTAGTCAAATGAAATGTCAATGGAACAAGAACTTTTCAAGTTTCTTTACAACGATGAGATGTTAAAGTTCCTCTTTATGCAGATGACAGCACAGATCGGTGTCTGTCCTGTGATTGGACAGATCGGTGTCTGTCCTGTGATTGGTGGCTTCCTGTCCAGCAGGAAGTTGTGAACAGAGTTTAAAAGCTGCTCCAGGACTGCAGACATTCACAGGAAGCTGGACCAGCAATGGCTCTGCTGAAGGTTCTGCTGCTGCTGCTGGTGCTGGGTGAGTCGGAAACTATGGAAACACTGGAGACACTGGGGACACTGGGGACACTGGAGACACGTCCACTGGTTCCAGGGAGGCTGCTGCTCTCTGTGACTCTCAAACTTCCCTCTGATTCTGTTTCAGACTGAAACTTCTTTGCATATAAACTGTGATGCTTTTCAATCTTTAACTGTTTATCCTCTTTCTGTTCCTGCAGCCATGTTTGCACCTGATTTCTGAGTAAAGTCCTCCTTCCTCTTCTTCAGGTGTTTCAGTGAACTCAGATGTTTCTCGGCAGAAGAGAATCGTTGGAGGTCGAAACTGTGATGACAGGGAGCATGTTCATCATGTTCGACTGGAGAGCACCAATGGTGATGTAAAAATCCACTGTGGAGGAACTCTGATCCACCCTCAGTGGATCCTGACTGCAGCTCACTGCTGGAAGCCAGGAGGGTAGGAAACAGACTTGAAGACAGTTTTATCTGCAGATAAAAACTGTACATTATAATCTAACCTTTTCTACAGGTTTATCAATGCAACGTTAAAAGTTCATCCACGGACTGCTGGGCAGCAGCAACAACAAATCCAACAAACTCCTGTGATTTATAAGACCTTTAGACAGTTCCATGACATCATGTTGCTGAAGCTTGAGACCCCAGTAACAGATGTCCGACTTGCTCGGCTGCCAGACTGCAACAATCGTCTTAAAGAGTAAGTCTTTCTCTGATCAAAACTTGACTTCAGGTTTTCTCTCTCCACTCCTCCAGTCCTGCTGCCTCTGCTTCAGCACACCTGAGTCAGGTAATCAGGCCACCAGCAGAACCAGAACCTGTTTAGCTCAGGTGTGTTGGACCAGAGACACATGTAAAGGACGCAGGACACCGTCACTGAGGACTGGAGGTGGACACTCCTGTGTCAGTAGATGAAGTCCTTCATGGATTCATTTTCTGTTCTTTCATTGTTCTTCATAACAATTTTCTACATTGTTATATTTTTACATTTTATTCTTGTGTTTTAGAGGCGATACTGTTAAGCTGGCAGGAGAGGGAGCAACGACAACTGGCCACAAAAATCAGCTACGTGAGAGAAATATTGAAGTTATGAAAATAAAATCTTTGTCTGTCTCTAAAGAGAAGGTTGAGTGAAGAACATGTTTATGATTCTCATGTTTCTCTACAGTGAGAAATGCTCCTATTCCATCACATCTTCAGTGTCTCAAAATGAAAGTTCTTTCCTACTTTACGGGGTTATATGGGATTGTATTCTCTGCTGAAGCTCCTACCAAGTTTATATCCTATGTAAGTTTGTTTCATTATCTCTCCACAGCGATTTGAAGACTTTTCTGTTTTACAACATAAACAAATGTATTGATATGAATTTTTCTACAGCGTGACGTTGGTGGGGCAGCGATGCACAACGGCATGATTTATGGAGTGATTACTGATGGTGCACCACGCTATCCAAAGACTGGACCAGTGCCAATCATGGATGTGTGTAACTACCTGGGGTGGATAAAACAAACTACTATGAAATAAAATGATCAAATTTCCTCTATCATGTAATTTTATAATTGTATCTTCATCAGTTTGATCCACATGTTTGTAGAATTAGAATGAATTGACCTGATCTTCACCTCCCTAATGGAGTTTTCTCTTCACCTCAGAATGAAAAATAAATCAATAAATGCATGAAAAAGAAACATTTCCTGGCTCATTCATGGTTCAGTTTCTTCAATTGATATTTTCCCTGAACTGAGTCTAAAAACATGAGTTTTAAATAAGAGGAGCAACAGAAGTAATTCATTCAGTTTATTCAGTTTTTGTTTTTATTTTACATCAGAAATGAACATGAGCATCTAAACTTTGCAGCTCTGGAGTTTCTATTCCTGATTTAGTTCTAGAGAACTTTAAATTGCAACACGACCAGAGCTGTGCACCAAAATAATGAAATAGAAGTCACATAATTCAGCAATTAACAAGTAAAATCCTAATGTAAAAATAATAGAAAACCATCACATTTTTAATGATTTAAAGAAAACAAAGTTAAAAACATTTTAAAAGTTGAAATCTGGAAAAAAAAATCAGTTAAAATGTTTAAAAACAGGTTAAACTAATTATTGGTAGCTTCTAGTTGCCACAAACATGTCAGGAGTGGTGTGGTTGAGGTGGTGAGGAGATGACGCAATGAATTCATCATTAAATGATGAATTTAATGATGAAGCTCAACAGTCCAAAACAGGCTGCACGGCAGAGAAGTTAGCACACAGCTAAAGACCGGTAGCAACCGACACGAAGACTGAAACATTAGCTAAGCTAACCAGGACTAAACAGTACGACTGGAGAGCTAGGAGCTAAGCTAACCAGGACTAAACAGTACGACTNAAATGTCAATGGAACAAGAACTTTTCAAGTTTCTTTACAACGATGAGATGTTAAAGTTCCTCTTTATGCAGATGACAGCACAGATCGGTGTCTGTCCTGTGATTGGACAGATCGGTGTCTGTCCTGTGATTGGTGGCTTCCTGTCCAGCAGGAAGTTGTGAACAGAGTTTAAAAGCTGCTCCAGGACTGCAGACATTCACAGGAAGCTGGACCAGCAATGGCTCTGCTGAAGGTTCTGCTGCTGCTGCTGGTGCTGGGTGAGTCGGAAACTATGGAAACACTGGAGACACTGGGGACACTGGGGACACTGGAGACACGTCCACTGGTTCCAGGGAGGCTGCTGCTCTCTGTGACTCTCAAACTTCCCTCTGATTCTGTTTCAGACTGAAACTTCTTTGCATATAAACTGTGATGCTTTTCAATCTTTAACTGTTTATCCTCTTTCTGTTCCTGCAGCCATGTTTGCACCTGATTTCTGAGTAAAGTCCTCCTTCCTCTTCTTCAGGTGTTTCAGTGAACTCAGATGTTTCTCGGCAGAAGAGAATCGTTGGAGGTCGAAACTGTGATGACAGGGAGCATGTTCATCATGTTCGACTGGAGAGCACCAATGGTGATGTAAAAATCCACTGTGGAGGAACTCTGATCCACCCTCAGTGGATCCTGACTGCAGCTCACTGCTGGAAGCCAGGAGGGTAGGAAACAGACTTGAAGACAGTTTTATCTGCAGATAAAAACTGTACATTATAATCTAACCTTTTCTACAGGTTTATCAATGCAACGTTAAAAGTTCATCCACGGACTGCTGGGCAGCAGCAACAACAAATCCAACAAACTCCTGTGATTTATAAGACCTTTAGACAGTTCCATGACATCATGTTGCTGAAGCTTGAGACCCCAGTAACAGATGTCCGACTTGCTCGGCTGCCAGACTGCAACAATCGTCTTAAAGAGTAAGTCTTTCTCTGATCAAAACTTGACTTCAGGTTTTCTCTCTCCACTCCTCCAGTCCTGCTGCCTCTGCTTCAGCACACCTGAGTCAGGTAATCAGGCCACCAGCAGAACCAGAACCTGTTTAGCTCAGGTGTGTTGGACCAGAGACACATGTAAAGGACGCAGGACACCGTCACTGAGGACTGGAGGTGGACACTCCTGTGTCAGTAGATGAAGTCCTTCATGGATTCATTTTCTGTTCTTTCATTGTTCTTCATAACAATTTTCTACATTGTTATATTTTTACATTTTATTCTTGTGTTTTAGAGGCGATACTGTTAAGCTGGCAGGAGAGGGAGCAACGACAACTGGCCACAAAAATCAGCTACGTGAGAGAAATATTGAAGTTATGAAAATAAAATCTTTGTCTGTCTCTAAAGAGAAGGTTGAGTGAAGAACATGTTTATGATTCTCATGTTTCTCTACAGTGAGAAATGCTCCTATTCCATCACATCTTCAGTGTCTCAAAATGAAAGTTCTTTCCTACTTTACGGGGTTATATGGGATTGTATTCTCTGCTGAAGCTCCTACCAAGTTTATATCCTATGTAAGTTTGTTTCATTATCTCTCCACAGCGATTTGAAGACTTTTCTGTTTTACAACATAAACAAATGTATTGATATGAATTTTTCTACAGCGTGACGTTGGTGGGGCAGCGATGCACAACGGCATGATTTATGGAGTGATTACTGATGGTGCACCACGCTATCCAAAGACTGGACCAGTGCCAATCATGGATGTGTGTAACTACCTGGGGTGGATAAAACAAACTACTATGAAATAAAATGATCAAATTTCCTCTATCATGTAATTTTATAATTGTATCTTCATCAGTTTGATCCACATGTTTGTAGAATTAGAATGAATTGACCTGATCTTCACCTCCCTAATGGAGTTTTCTCTTCACCTCAGAATGAAAAATAAATCAATAAATGCATGAAAAAGAAACATTTCCTGGCTCATTCATGGTTCAGTTTCTTCAATTGATATTTTCCCTGAACTGAGTCTAAAAACATGAGTTTTAAATAAGAGGAGCAACAGAAGTAATTCATTCAGTTTATTCAGTTTTTGTTTTTATTTTACATCAGAAATGAACATGAGCATCTAAACTTTGCAGCTCTGGAGTTTCTATTCCTGATTTAGTTCTAGAGAACTTTAAATTGCAACACGACCAGAGCTGTGCACCAAAATAATGAAATAGAAGTCACATAATTCAGCAATTAACAAGTAAAATCCTAATGTAAAAATAATAGAAAACCATCACATTTTTAATGATTTAAAGAAAACAAAGTTAAAAACATTTTAAAAGTTGAAATCTGGAAAAAAAAATCAGTTAAAATGTTTAAAAACAGGTTAAACTAATTATTGGTAGCTTCTAGTTGCCACAAACATGTCAGGAGTGGTGTGGTTGAGGTGGTGAGGAGATGACGCAATGAATTCATCATTAAATGATGAATTTAATGATGAAGCTCAACAGTCCAAAACAGGCTGCACGGCAGAGAAGTTAGCACACAGCTAAAGACCGGTAGCAACCGACACGAAGACTGAAACATTAGCTAAGCTAACCAGGACTAAACAGTACGACTGGAGAGCTAGGAGCTAAGCTAACCAGGACTAAACAGTACGACTAGTGATGGGTCCAGCAACACCGACGCACCGGTGCATGTATCAAACCCACAGACCAACACCTGTGTCAGTAGGCGTATTGGTTTCAGCAAGTCACGTGACCAATACAGGAACTGTTTCGAAATGACACTGGATGCCAAACTGTGTTTATAAGGAAGCGAATCTGTCAAAAGCATTAGCCAAACAAATTCTTGATCTTTTATGGAGCAGCCTCAGACGAAAGGTTTCCACAGTGTGGGACCATTTTGATCTTATACTGGAAAATAAATTTGTTTTCATTTTTGTCGTTTCATCCGGTTCTTGTCAGTTTCTACTTGATATATCTGAATCCAAATTCAGCTGAAATTGACTCTTAATTTACTTTCATATTATGTTCTGCAGGTTAAGTATCGCATATGTTTGACGAAACTGTCTTATTTAAATAAATCCACCTTTTCAATGCTGAGGCAATTTGAGGACAGGCATGAGATCTGAAGTCTCAGATACACCTAGATAAACTCAAGGCTACAGCCATTCTACAAATTACAGTTGCTTTTTATAAATTATTTCACATACAGTGAACCCTCGCTGTAATGCGGTTCACTTTTCACGGTATCGCTGCTTCGCAGATTTTTTTGTGCAGTTTTTTTTCCTACAGTGTTGTTCGCCCTGCTTGACCGCTGGTTGATTGACCATATGATGGGTAAAAACAATCTTCGCGCTACCCGAGTGCCAATAACGTTACGGTGTTTAATACAGATTGGCCACTCAGGAGATGGAAACTGAAACTTTCAATGTCTGCTGGAAAAAAAAATTAAAAATTAAAAAATCTGTGGCCAGAGGCAGCAGAACCCGACCGGAGGCTCGCTTGACGAGCTCCATCGCTCTGCCATAGATCCAGCTGTGAATCTCTCGGGGCAGATTGGAGGAGACGCTTTAATGCTACGACTGCGGATCAGAT
>NW_015114507.1:70924-73874 GCF_001443285.1 Poecilia latipinna
GGATGAAGTACAAAAATATTTATTTTCTTTAACTGTTGAAATTAAAATCTAAATTACATGTTTATCATGTAAAACTTCTCTGAAATATAATTTGGCTTTCAAAAGGTTAAACATGACAGACGTTCTCTGTAAATTTTATAGTAACATCTGGAAAAAGTAAAAAGATGTTAGTACTGCTAAAATATGTCATTAAATACTTTGTTAATTTTTTCACTGATAATATTACATCAAATTAAACAGAAAAGAAGGTTTGCATCACCAAATATGGTAGCATTATTCAACAATCATTGTCTAAATAATAGTATTTAACAATTTGAACTTAATTCTGTGCAACCAGGAATATTTTATTCAGCTGTTATTAAATGATACATTGTTTTTCTAGATTAGTGATTTTACATTTCATTTAATTCTTCATACTTAACAGACATTAACTGAAAGTTTCAAATTTATAATTGTACCAAAAAAATATGTATATTGGATGAACATGAGACATCTCATGCAGCTCTGGATTATTTGGTGATTAAAGTTAATTTGTAAATCAAACTGTGAGGATACTTTTTTTCTGAATAAATCAAATGGCTGTTTGTTATAATCCGCAATAATATCCACTGTCACATAACTAGAAAATAAATGTATTTTGTCTGATCCGATTGTAACTCTTGTGTTTATTTCTAATTATTAGTGAAGAAAATAATGGATTTCCAGTAAAATATTAAACATATTTTTTTTGTTTTAAAACTCATCATTAAAGACAACAAAACTAAAATGTCCATCAGAGAGTTCATGTAGAAAACAATAATATCTGCATGGATATGTTGAATTATTCTGGTAAATTCTAGCAGTTTTGAACACATTTTCTAATGATAACTTAAACTTTAGAAACATTAAATGGACAAATACTCAAACCTTTTCGGTCTTTGGAGAAGATCAGAGGAAGCTAAACGTTTAGCTTTGCGCTAAATAATTACCTAGCAAGATAAATATTATTTGCTAGTTTAAGAGAGTAAAAATCATCAAGTTCTGACTCGTATTTTCTTATCCTCCAGGATTTAATGACGCAATGCGTGGAAATACAAGCCATACAGAGTTAACAATCAGAGCTCCACGCCATGCATTTTCAGGGTTTATTCCAACATTCAAAAGTATAAAATCACATCAACAACACAGACACTTCATACACATGAAGACAGACCTTAATTTACCTGAGACTAATAGGATAAGGAAAAAAAAACAAGGCAAAGACGTCTTTGGAGAGTTGCAAAAGCAAATCTGATATGTTCCTCTGGGGCCCTTACTGTTATACAAAAGGGTGTTTCCTTTGTTTTAATTTATGCAATTATGCAATTAAGGTGTGTTCTTAATTCTTAATTGCAATTAAGAAGGTAATTTGAAATGGATAGACCCAGTTTCAAATTACTCAGTTTGGGCAATTTTATTACCTTCTGAGACCTCTTTAATTTCAGGGCTACAGCACTTCTCTATCTATACGGAGAGAAAAGGTCATTTAGAGCAAGCTCTTCTCATGCCAGTTTGAAATGTGATGTCCCTCCTAATTCCTGGTTGGAACAAAGCCTCTAGTCTTTTACCAGAGTTCAACCAATAGCAAACCTGTCTTAAACCTATTTTATTTCCCTGTTGTGTAATTCCTAATACAGATCAGTGCAGTAATTTTAAATTGACATGAAGCCTGGTACGCAAAGTGGTTCAGAACTTCTGCATCCTCTTGGACTCCATGTAGTTGTTACTGTAAAGCTACAAATTAGACTACTTCAAATGATGTTAATTTTAACTAACTGGTATTCTACTGACTAAATTGCAATTATTGTCAGTATTGTATTGTTAGTTTTGTTCTTAAGTTTTAGTGTTTTCTCTGAGGAAGATCTCCTGGCTCCCTGCTCATTTGAGACACGGCCTTTGTGCGAGAGTTAATTTATGACGTGGTTCCTCCCGGATAACAGACATTCTTTTCTGCAGGGCTAACTTAAAGCCCTCTAAGATTTTATCCAAAGGACTCTAGCTTAATCCACTATTTTCACATGTCGTAAGATTTAACTGTATTAAACACTAAGAATATTTACTTTCCTCAACACTAGCTAAATATTTAGTTTTGAGCTAAATAATTAGTAAACTTAATATTTAGTGTAGTTGCTAACTAGATATTTTAATGGCAAGCATAAATGTTCAACACGGATCTGCCTCAAGGACTCCGCTTCCTCCGCCAGCGTCGGCTGCCCGACCCGCTTCCTGGTTCTTCGCCCACCCTGGTTGGGTAGTTTTTTGTATGGACTAAGTTTTGTTTTCTGGACTCTAGCCCCCTTAATAAATTAAGTTGGATAAACTGAATTTAATTTCTAGCCATCAATTGAAGCAAGTCAAATAAGTTAGTTCAACAATTTTTCTTCTTCTCTTCACTGTAACTGAATTCTACTTTTAACCCATTTATGAAATGGGTCAAAAAGTTTGTCAGCACTGTAAATTCTAATTGTTCAAAGCAATGAAAAACAATTTAAACAAAACAAATTAATTACCAGGTTCTGTGTAGTTAATTCGGGCATTGCAGATGTCTCCCTCGCAGCAGCTGCTCTTTTCTACCACTCTGTAAGCTCCATAGTGGACAGCAGGGCCGGCCCAAGCCTCCTTTTATTGTCCTCCTTTTCTGCTAATAACGTGGATTATTGTAACGCATGTGTAATATAGGACACATTTATAGCCGCTGATTTCCTTAATTTTGGGGAATTGGTGATTGGCCAATACTTACACGTGAAGCCAATCTTATCCTCTGATCTCATCTACCTCAACAAAGGTTATAAAAATCAGCCTCTGTCCTCTTCTGCTCTGTAGTGAGAGGTTTGACAGTCTGCATGTTTTAACAGAAGTTTCACAAACCTTAGAACAGTGATTCCCAAAGATTTTCTGGCCCCCACCACCCCATGGATTACAATAACCTCCA
>NW_015114507.1:77094-80249 GCF_001443285.1 Poecilia latipinna
GTCTGCATGTTTTAACAGAAGTTTCACAAACCTTAGAACAGTGATTCCCAAAGATTTTCTGGCCCCCACCACCCCATGGATTACAATAACCTCCATACCACACCCCCCATAAAAGAAAAAATAATCAACTGGGCAACACATCGTTCAACCAGACATGAACCTATATTTGTTATCAAACTCCACTGAAGCTTATTTCACTCTTCAGGTTGCAACAAAACACACTACAAACCATCTTTACAGCAAAACACTTTTGTGTAACTATTTTTTTCCCATTCATCCAAACCGCTTCCCGCTTCGTCTTGCTGAAAACCACGTGACTGATAACAACGATGCCTAGCATTGCATGGGTCACGTGATTCCTTCATTTTGCGTGTCGGTTTTCAAAATAAAAGCATGATGAGCCGTGCCGCTTCATGGGTTGTATTTGATCGCGCATATTTGTCTTTAGCTGTAGCCGAAATAAAAGGAACCTTAACAAACATGTGTGTTAATAATTTTGATTATGTCACTCATCAAAATGTAATGTTTGTTACTGGTTTTCTCAATTGTTGATTGATATATTTTATGACTTTATATTTGTGTTTTTATTATATAAAGCACTTTGAAACTCCATTGTTGCTGAAATGTGCTACACAAATAAACGTGATTGAAATGGAGCCAGCTAGAGGAAACAAATCTGACATCTGGGAATACTTTGAGATGATGCTCACAAGATTCTTAAATAAAAATAATCAACCCTATTCACCTCCAAAATTCTCACCTTTTTGAAATTTCCACTATTTCTTTATACTGCAGAGAAATATCAGTCTTGCACAGCAGAAACACACTTAAAGCTGTTGGAAGAGTAAAATTCTGGCCTGATAAGTAAAAATATAAAGGATCAGAGAGCCAATAGAAATCCAATGAAAAGAGACTTTTTGAAGCACTGCACTCCGAATACACTGAAACAAATGTCTATTGTCAAATCAGTTAATGAGAAAAGAAAACAGCCACTAACAGTCAACATGTACCAGGATTGGCAAATCGTTTTATTAACCATAAAGACTAAATAGGATTTAATTGACTACATCTTTTTACTTTTTCCAGATGTTACTTCAAAATTTACTTAAACTTTTGAAAACCAAATTGTAGTTTCTGAGACGTTTTACATAATAAACATGTAATTTAAATTTTAATTTCAACAGTGAAAGAAAATAAATATTTTTGCACTTCCTCCTTTATTTTGCAAGCAATTTTTATGTTAATATTTTATCATAATTATTTTTATGGCTTTATGTAAGCCTATAAAAAGAGTTAAAATTAAAATTAACAACACGTAACTGCAATAGAGAAAAAGTTCCATCATTTTTATGTTATATTTGTGTCAACTAGAAGATACCATTAATTAGTTTTATCTGTTTATAAATACTTTCTTAAAACTTCTTTCATTCCATATTTTGACTTTTAAATTGTTGAAATTTGTTTCCTATCTTTATTAAAAATGTGATGTTTTATATTTAAGTTATTAGGATTTTATTATCTGTTAATTGCTGAATTATGTGACTTCTGTTTCATTATTTTTGTGCACAGCTCTTTGGTCGTGTTGCAGTTTAAAGTTCTCTAGATCTAAATCAGGAATAGAAACTCCAAAACTGCAAAGTTTAGATGCTGCATGTTCAAAAATAAAGCAAAAAACTGATAAAATAAATTACTTCTGGTGTTTCTCTTCATGTTATTTAAAACTCATGTTTTTAGACTCATTTCAGGGAAAATATCAACTGAAAAAACTGAACCATGAACATAAAGACAATCAGCCAGGAAATGTTTCTTTTCATGCATTTATAGATTTATTTTTCATTTCTGAGGTGAAGAGAAAACTCCACTAGGGAGGTGAAGATCAGGTGAGAACAAAACAAAACAAAACAATGCATTTATTCTAATTCTACAAACATGTGGATCAAACTGATGAAGATACAATTATAAAATTATATGTGAGAGGAAATTTGATGAGAATTTTATTTCATAACAGTTTCTTTTATCCACCCCAGGGAATCACACACATCCTTGATTACAACTGGACTCTGACATGTGTAGTGTGGTTCACTAAAAAATGCCACTCCATAAATCATGCCATTGTGCATCGCTGCTCCAATGGCATGAACGTCGGCCTGTAGAAAAATTTTATCAATATATTTATTTATGTTGTAAAACAGAAAATACTTCTAATCGCTGTAGAGAGATACTGAAGAAACTTACATACCGTACCTTGCATATATGCTTGTTTGGTGTTTCAGCATCAAATATATGCCCATATGTCGGATGGATATAGGAAACCTGAACAACTTTCATGTCGACACACTGAAGTTGGGATGGAATAGCATCACTGAGGGATACTGTAGAGAAACATGAGAATCATAAACATGTTCTTCACTCAACCTTTTCTGTAGAGACAGAAACAAAGATTTTATTCTCATAACTTCAATATTTCTCTCACACCGCTTATTATTCGGGCCAGTTGTCGTTCCTCCCTCTCCTGCCAGTTTAACAGTATCGCCTCTAAAACAATGTAAAAATATAATAATGAAGAAAATTAATTGTTATGAAGAACAATGCAAGAACAAATCCATGAAGGACTTCATCCACTGACACAGGAGTGTCCACCTCCAGTCCTCAGTGACGGTGTCCTGTGTCCTTTACATGTGTCTCTGGTCCAACACACCTGAGCTAAACGGGTTCTGGTTCTGCTGGTGGCCTGATTACCTGACTCAGGTGTGCTGAAGCAGAGGCAGCAGGACTGGAAGAGTGGAGAGGGAAAACCTGAAGTCATGTTTTGATCAGAGAAAGACTTACACTTTAAGACGATTGTTGCAGTCTGGTAGCTGAGCAGGTTGGACATCTGTTACTGGGGTCTGAAGTTTCAGCAAAATGAGGCCATTTGTCCTTTGAGTAGCGTATTGGATCACCTGAATCTGCTGCCCAGCAGTCTGTGGATGAACTTTTAACATTGCTACGTTAGACCTGCAGAAAAGGTTAGATTATAATGAACACAAAGAAAACCTGATCATCTGCAGATAAAAATGTCTTCATGTCTGTTTCCTACCATCCTGGCTTCCAGCAGTGAGCTGCAGTCAGGATCCACTGAGAATGGATCAGGGATCCTCCACAGTGAATCCTTT
>NW_015114507.1:82639-108060 GCF_001443285.1 Poecilia latipinna
AACCTGAAGCACTTTCATGTCGACACACTGAAGATGTGATGGAATAGGAGCATTCCTCACTGTAGAGAAACATGAGAATCATAAACATGTTCTTCACTCGACCTTCTCTGTAAAGACAGAAACAAAGATTTTATTCTCATAACTTTAATATTTCTCTCACATCGTTGATTATTGGGGCCGGTTGTCGTTGCTCCCTCTCCTGCCAGCTGAACAACATCGCCTCTAAAACACAATAAGAATAAAATGTAAAAATACAAGATAACAATGTAGAAAATTAATTGTTATGAATAATGAAAGAACATAAAATGAATCCATGAAGGACTTCATCCACTGACACAGGAGTGTCCACCTCCAGTCCTCAGTGATGGTGTCCTGCGTCCTTTACATGCGTCTCTGGTCCAACACACCTGAGCTAAACAGGTTCTGGTTCTGCTGGTGGCCTGATTACCTGACTCAGGTGTGCTGAAGCAGAGGCAGCAGGACTGGAGGAGTGGAGAGGGAAAACCTGAAGTCATGTTTTGATCAGAGAAAGACTTACACTTTAAGACGACGGCTGCAACTTGATAGCTGACCAAGTGGGACATCTCTTATTGGTGTCTCAAGCTTCAGCAACGCAATATCATGCCACTTGCCGTAAATCTCAGGAGCTTGTCGGACTACTTGACGGTAACGTATAATAGTCCGTGGATGAACTTTTAATATTGCTGTGTTAGTCCTGCAGAAAAGGTTATAATATAATGAACAGACAGAAAACCTGATCATCTGCAGATAAAACTGTCTTCATGTCTCTTTCCTACCATCCTGGCTGCCAGCAGTGAGTTGCAGTCAGGATCCACTCAGGGTGGATCAGAGATCCTCCACAGAGGATTTTTGCTTCATCCTTGCTGCTCTCCAGCCGAACATGATGAAGACGCTCCCTGTCATCACAGTTTTGACCTCCAATGATTCTCTTCTGCAGAGAAACACCTGAGTTCACTGAAACACCTGAAGAAGAAAAAGGAGGACTTTACTCAGAAATCAGGTGCAAACATGGCTGCAGGAACAGAAAGAGGATAAACAGTTAAAGATTGAAAAGCATCACAGTTTATATGCAAAGAAGTTTCAGTCTGAAACAGAATCAGAGGGAAGTTTGAGAGTCACAGAGAGCAGCAGCCTCCCTGGAACCAGTGGACGCGTCTCCAGTGTCCCCAGTGTCTCCAGTGTTTCCGACTCACCCAGCCCCAGCAGCAGCAGCAGAACCTTCAGCAGAGCCATTGCTGGTCCAGCTTCCTGTGAATATCTGCAGTCCTGCAGCAGCTTTTAAACTCTGTTCACAACTTCCTGCTGGAAAGAAAGCCACCAATCACAGGACAGACACCGATCTGTCCAATCACAGGACAGATACTGATCTGTCCAATCACAGGACAGATACTGATCTGTCCAATCACAGGACAGATACTGATCTGCGCTGTCATCTGTACAGAGGAACTTTAACATCTCATTGTTCTAAAGAAACTTGAAAAAAATTATTGTTTCATTGACAGATTATTTCACTATTAACAAAACATTTTCCCCTTTAATAACGTAAATAATCAGCCAATGAAACAAGAACTTTTTCATCAATATTAAGGAACTGACTCAAAACAAGCAGCTCCTATATTTTGCTTCAAAATTACATTTAAATTAGTTTTGCTTTATCTCAAGTGAACAGAGATTTGCACTATAAAATAGACAAAAGATAACTGGTAAATTTTCTGATTTTGTAGTGCACAAGCTTGCAGTTAGTTTTGCTCAAAGGAAAACTTGGTTTCAAACTTGATAAAATAAAACTGATTCTCTGAAGAAGGAGCGACTCGTCATTGTTTCCAGGTTGATGATGATGATTATTATTATTAATATTTTTTAAGAAAAAGCTGTTTGGTCTCTAATCTACAAACTACTCCCGAAAGTTAAATCATTTTGTTTATTATCGAGCTGTGAAAATTACGCTCTGTCTAAAAAGAAAATGGTTTGTTTCTTTTATTTTGAAAAAGAACAATGTTACAGTGGTGGGTGTTGAAGAGCATTTGCATTTGCTGTAAATGTAAAATTACAACAAAAATTTAAACTCACAGAAATTCACACAATTATGTGAAAAACCATTTTGATGTTTAAAACACATTTAAAAGAAACATCTGGTAAAATTTTAACTGAAGTGAATCTTTTTTTTAAGACACAGGCCTCTTTCATCACCCATGATTCTTTGCTTTTACAGTTTTTATTGAGTGATTTGATGCATTTGTGAACACAAGAGGCTGAACAGCAGCAATTAGGGTCAAAGTGACACATTTTGTTAGCAAAATGCTCAAATCAAGCTACATTTAAAATATTGGTCACACTTTATTTGAAGGGGTGTGCATAAGACTGACATGACATTGTCATAAACATAACATCTGTCATGAACATAAAGAAGTCTTTATGAATGTTTATGACAGTTGTCATGAAAACAATGTTTTCATCTTTACTTTTCAACTGTTTATTAATGTCACATACTCTTTTTATTTCTTCAATTATGTAAAGCACCTTGAAATGCCTTGCTGCTGGAATGTGCTATACAAATAAAATTTGATTGTTGATTCCTCCTAAAATATCTGAAAAAAAAATTAAACTGCATGAAAAGTTTGAAATAAAAAAAAAAGATTTGAAGCAAAAAAAATTGAAACAAAAAGAAGGTCAAAACTACTTTTCAGATTAAAGACTTTTTCAGTTTCAGATTATTCTTTATTTTTCAGATTCAAACTTTTGGCCCCACTTTATTTGAAACCGATGCGATCCACCTTGTTCAATAGGTTACAGGTTAACATACTTATTAGTATCACATTCTGATTATTATTATTATTGTGAATGTCTTTTCTGAAAACCTACTGTATTAAAATTGACACTGTAACATATTTTGTTTTAAGGAGGGGTTTATTCGTGTCTTCTATAGTAGAATAAATATTATCCTTTTTAAAAATCATATTTTATCTTGGTAGTCTTTAATGTTAATACTGTAAAGTGTTTTAAGTGGTTGTCAATAATTTCCCAATTTTTTTACAAGACTGAATTAATCTCCATAGGAAGGCGATTACATTACAATAATTACAATAATATTAACCGCAATGAAAAACTTGCCTTCCGGTAGAAACAGCACTCCAAGCACCAAAGCGAAGAGGAACATTTTGCTGGTGAATTATAAGTGACTTATAATTGTCTCCGTTGAAAAAATAGATTGAAAGTTGTTCTGTTTTTACCAGGGATGGGCTTTACTCTCAGCTTTACACCTCCTCTAAGCCGATTCTAATGTTTGTTTGTTTTCTCTCTCTCTGACATGTTGCCATAGAAACTGACAACAATAATTCAAAATGCGCAAAGAGCAGAACATTAAGTCCGTTCCATGAGTATTTTGTTTTTAGGCTTGATGTGTATTTTGTCAACTTGGAGGCACATCCCTTCAGCGTCACATTTTTTCCTTCCACATTCACTGATGAAATGAAAATAAACTTACCATGTGGGTAGCATGTTTGGATCTGGTCTTAACATTCTTCTGAGGATAAATATGAAGCACACAAAACCATATTGTGCTCTTGTTGCTGTGTGACGCAGTAGCTTTCATTTCCTTCACAGTTAAGAGTTTTCATGCAGTTTTCTCCCTCACACGTGAAACTCTTTTTGCCATTTGGAGTGAACTTGTACTCAAAGATACAAAGATAGTTATTCCATTGAAAAGAAATTTAAAATTATAGCATTTTTTTTTTGTTCAAAGCTTTTATTTTTTGTCAACATGTTTCACCTAAAATATCTGTAAAAATGCTGAAACTGAATTAAAAAAAATTCTGAAATAAAAAAATCTTTGAAACTAAAAAAGTATTGAAACAAAAAGAGAAATTCAGAACTACTCTGATTGAAGTTCAGATTCAAACTTTTGCCCTGTTTTGGGTTGCGATGTAGATAAAAGGGATCTGGGATCATGACTAACAGTTCTCCAGGACAGGAATGTCAATCACGCTGCTTAAATCTGAAAAAAAACGTTTGAAGCCTGAAAAAAATCTAAAAAAATAAATAAATAAATAAATCCAAAAAGTAATTTTGAACATTTTTTCTAATCTTTTTTTCAGTTTCAAACTTTTTTTATTACCCCAATTTAGCTCCATAGAATCACGAAACTATCTGTCGTCTACCTTTTAGGCCACTTCTACATTGGTCGCTTAAAATGCTCTACAGACCCGTTGCCATTACAACTGACAACAACAACGCCACTGCAAGTGTTTCAGGATTCAAAAAACATTTCTCAATCCTGGTCCACAAGTTATACTGACTGCCTGCACGATTTAGGCATTTGATTTAGGCACATATGATTTCAGTTGATCGCTGATTAAGGCCGTTGCTGAATTGCAATCATCTGAAAAGGTCGCGTTGAAGCAGGGAAACATCTAAAACGTGCAGGTTAGTGTGCCTTGAGGACCAGGGTTGGGAAACATTGGTTTGCAATTGATAAGGAAGAGATATCTAAAATATCTCTTCCTTTGGAAGAGAGCCAAACTTTGGAAAAAGTTTGGCTCTCTCTTCCTCTTGGATCCCAGGTCCTCTCGGCGAGCCACGTGTAGCCACAAGGAAAACAACAATGCGTGTTGACGTCACAGAATTACAGAGTTTAATCCAATAAGAAACAACGTATGAATTAACAACACAACTACAGAACAACAGAGACATACATTCATTACCTGAGACAAAAAAGATAGGAAAAAGAAAGGCAAAGACGCGTCTTTGGAGAGAGCTGGTGCAAAAAGGCAAAAAGCGGCAGCTATCTGAATTATTACTCCTGGGCACGAACTTTTATAATGTAGGCGTGTTTTTCCTCTTTAATATATTCAAATAAGGCGTACCTCTGCTTGACAGAAGCTATCTTGGACACTCAGAAAGACTTAGAACTTCCCCTAATTTACAGCAAAGATCAAAGGCCATTTGCCCTTTTGTTTAACAAAAAGAGCGGAGAGCTTGTCCTGGCCTCCTGCGGTTCTAAGGCCATCTGGGCAAAGAAAAACATAAGAAAAGTATTTCACAGATAGCTGTGAAATCTGGAGTCTCTCCCGCTATCTCTCCAGGAACAAACTTAAATTCAGTAATTTGGTTCAGGGAAAGGTTATCTTGACAAACCCAGTTTTGCTCTTCTGCACTCAGCACCCCAAAAGATTGAGTCTTGCCTTAAACCAAAAATAACACATAAAATCAACAGAACAAAATGAGGTACAATTCCTTTTTCTAACCTATGAAACATAATATTCAATCCTAAGTATACAAGTTAACACAATCATTTTCCAAAACCCCATTTAGCATAAATCCTGAGCAATTTTCTAATACTAAACAAAACATTTTCATTCAAACAATTTCCATTTGATTCCGATATTGTCACAGATAAAATTTTCAAATACATTCATCATTTACTAGATTAGTAATTTTAAAATTAGATAATACAATTTTCATTAAAAAACATGCTATTAGTAACTAAGAAAAATGTCTTAGAAATTAAATGTTAGTGGTTTTAACATTCTATGTTGTATTCAGTTTTCACCGTCCCAGATATTAGAAGACTTTTGATCTTCCGTGAACCGAGCAAACTTCTCTCTCCCAGGCTCAAGTGATACTGCCGGAGATGCTAATTTTATGGCCTCCTGTCCTCTCTGATAACACAACAGGAGCCTCAGTGAGAGTTCCCTTTTGATCTGTATTTTCCTTCTTGTACTTTGAATACTTACCCATCAATAGTTTAGTTTTTAAATCATTAACACAAACCTGTTCAAAATTAAGAAATTTGTTCAAAATGGCAATGCTCAATATACCTTTTACACATGCCGTAAGATTAACTGTATTAAACACTAAAAACAATCATTTTTTTCTCAACACAGTTCACACTGGAGATCGCATTAAAGTCGCATACATGTTGGATAAGAGTGAACGACCACGTCAAAACAAAAAGAAAAAAAGGGAGGACAAGTAGGCTATGCTTACTTTACTTTGACAACCCTAGCATGATGTGATGTGGAATTCATTGTGTTTCGGTTCAATTAAAAAATAAAAAAGGCGACCTACAGACACAATTCTGACAGATCATCATTAGAGCAGGTGTTTAAATTATCTAATTAACCACCGCTGTTAGATTAGCTAATAGCAGCGTAGCTAATCTACCACAGCTGTCTTTTAATAATCACAAAATACACGTCAAGCCTAAAAACAGAATTCTGTAAAGGACTTAATGTTCTGCTCTTTGTAATGTTTGCGCATTTTGAATTGTCGCGAAAGGGTGTTGTCAGTTTCTATGGCAACGCGTGTGCAGCGCAACCGTTAGAGGGAGAGAAAACAAACATTAGAATCGGCTTGGCTAGAGGAGGTGTAAAGCTGAGAGTAAAGCCCATCCCTGGTAAAAACAGAACAACTTTCAATCTATTTTGTCAACGGAGACAATTATAAGTCACTTATAATTCACCAGCAAAATGTTCCTCTTCGCTTTGGTGCTTGGAGTGCTGTTTCTACCGGAAGGCAAGTTTTTGATTACGGTTAATATTATTGTAACGTTAAATTTAGTGTGATTTCATTAAACTTATTTTTTCTTTCATTAAAAAACTACATTAATAATCTAATTTTTTTTCCCGCACTGATAGTGCTGATGTGACTCCGCCATTTTTTGTTGTCTTAAGAATAGGATTTTGTTATTTCATTTTCATACTTTAAAAGTGCATTCTCTCTTTGTTTTAATTAGTTAACAACCTGCAATGTTATGAATGTTTGTCGAATCCCAATAAAAATTGCAACGAGAGTACAGTTTCATGCCACCCATATGAAACTGTTTGTGTATCATCAACACAAGTCGAAATTAAAGGTACGTCTTCGTCTGGTTTCCTGTAATTGCTTATGAGTTTGGCACTGCCTCACTTTAAAATTTGTTTTATTTGACTGTAGATGGCAGAGTCTTTTCTGTTTGGAACCTCAAACACTGCATGTCGTCTCCATGGTGTGTTGAAACCTCCATCCACTACGGAAATTACAGAGAAGTGAGAAATGTCACTTGCTGCAAAGAAAACCTATGCAACACTCGAATACCTGGTAATTAATTCCCTTATTATATTTGTCAATACTTTGCACAACTTGAATTTACAGTACTCACAAACTTTTTGCTTCTTAAAATGTAGAACATTTAAAATGTAGAACATTTTAAGCCATCCTCTGAACGATCGCTGGCAACGTTCACCAAACATTGAAATTAAACGCCATTAAACCCTTGGACTTTCAGCGAACATTTGCAGTGTGTGTGTATATATATATATATATATATATATATATATATATATATATATATATATATATATATATATATATACAAAATAGGTCTGTGAAAATGCTAATATGGCGACAATTTTCATTGGAATTCAAGGTTTTCTTGTTAAACAATCGTATTTCTATGGAGATTAATTCAGTCTTGCAAAAAATTGGGAAATTGATGACAACCACTTAAAACACTTTGTAAAGAATTTATTGATTTTACAGTATTAACATTAAAGACTACCAAGACAGAATTTGATTTTTAAAAAGGATAATATTTATTCTACTATAGAAGACACGAATAAACCCCTCCTTAAAACAAAATATGTTACAGTATCAATTTTAATACAGTAGGTTTTCAGAAAAGACATTCACAATAATAACAATAATCAGAATGTGATACTAATAAATATGGAAACCTGTAAACTATTAAACAAGGTGGATCGCATCGGTTTCAAATGAAATACAGAAGCGTTATAGGACAGCAGAAAACCTAACAGTGGCCTCACTCTTCAGACTATATATAGTCTTTTAGATCTAAATGAAAGTACTTCTTCTCACCTCTCGGACATATAACCATAATTTGAATGTAGAGGGCAGATTTGGCCTGTGGTCTGGCCGGTCAGGCCACCATGACAACCACGTGTCATGATGAGCTATCAGTCATGATTCCACATCCCATCCTAAAACGGGACCAAAAGTTTGAATCTGAAAAATAAAGAATAATCTGAAACTGAAAAAGTCTTTAATCTGAAAAGTAGTTTTGACCTTTTTTTTGTTTCAATTTTTTTGCTTCAAATCTTTTTTTATTTTTATTTCAAACTTTTCATGCAGTTTCAATTCTTTTTTTTCCAGATATTTTAGGAGAAATAAATTATTGACAAAAACAAAAATATATAATTCTGCATTGATTTTCAATAGAACAACTATCTCTGCCTCTTAGATTACATGTCCACTGCAAATGGAAAGAAGTGTTACACGTGTGAGGGAGAAAACTGCAGGAAAACTCTTAACTGTGAAGGGGATGAAAACTACTGTTTCACATTTTCAGGCAAGAGCCCAATAGTGTTGCATGCTTCATATTTATCCTCAGAAGACCAGATCCAAACCTGCTACTCATATGGTAACTTTATCTTCATTTTCTCAATGAATGTAGGAAAAGATAATGTGACGCTGGGATGTACCTCCAAGCAGATGTGCCCAGACCCCCCACCTTCAAAGGGGGATAGTACCTACGAAAAAATGATGAAGTGCTGCCAGGGCGACTACTGCAACAGCGTCAGTAGAGTCAGTCCCGCCCTGCTCCTTTTGATGCCGCTGTTGTTTTCTAACTTATTGCTGGCAAGTTTTAATTTCTATCCATAATTCATTTAATAAATCTGCTTTTTCTTTGAGCTGACTTCCTATGAATTTTGGAAGTTTAGATGTAGCAAAATGCCATAATTGACAACATCCCCAATATTTCCTTGTTGTTGCATGCTAAACAAAAATCTTCCTGAATAAACACGCAAGATGAGAAATTCTGTGTCCAGTACCTTGCTTATTCTCAGTATTTATTTTTTGAAACAACAAAATTAGCAAAAAATGTATCTTGTGAAAATGTAACATTGAATCAAAATGCGCCAGGTATAAATGCAGAGCTTTGAAGTAAAAAAAAAAAGTATTACTGTACTTAATTATACTTTTCAGGTATCTGTACTGAAATAAATAAAATTAAAAAGGACATTTTGAAGGTGTTACAAACCTAGTTGACCCCCTACTGCACTCTTTTTTGCTTCTCAAGACTAAAAACCTTTGTTTGGAATATTCTGTGAAATAAGAACAAATACTAAATATGTTGTCCATTACTTTAATGCACAAAATGTACTGTTTTTGTTAAAAATAAAGTCAAGCCAAGTACATTTAAATGTAACAAATCTGTTTTACCTGTTTCATGAGTCAATTGATGAACTTTGAAACATTTTCAGAAACCATCTTTTCAATTTAAATGATTTTTTTAAGAAACAGTTTTTTATGTTATATGATGAAACTGTTCTTTGTTCATAACAGTGGTAACATTATATCCAAACAGTATAAGAAAAAAGAAATTGTTAAACACTTCTGAGATCAAGAGAGTATTGTTTTAGTCTTTAATTGTAAGTTAATTTAATGTTTATTTTGTAATAATTAAGGCTGATTTATGCAGGATTTTCCTTTTTCCTTCTTCCTTGTTTACAGTGTGACTTAATGATGAAATGTGTTAAACTGGTACTTATTTCACCTGTAGGTTGTGTTTTCTGGCTAAAAACTTTCACCTGTTGTTTCTCGTCACTGGTAAGAACTTCGTATATGTGTCACATGTAGATGAAGTAAAGATGGACACAATGAGATTCTGATTATGATGGACCGATTTGCTATGGAACCAAGACAAAATGACCTAAATATAGATTGAATTAAACAGAGGATTCATATTTATGAAACCTTTTATTTGTTCAACCACACTTAAATAACATTCAAGCTGTAGAGACTCACACAGAGAGAGAAGCAGCAGTTAGATGATTTTATTGGACCGAGAATTTGGCGCTCGGACACCGGCGGAAGACGTGCGTGCTGAGAATCGCAGCGAGCTTGAATGATCGGCTCGAACGAAGCTCAGGTAGGTCTTCCCCCGGGGCCAGTCACTGGTGGTGGAGCGGAGCTTGGAGAGAGGAGGTTTGAGGGGACCTGGAGGCGTCTGGGAGGCTGGTGGTGGAAACGGGGAGGAGGTGGGTTGAAACACAGCTGAAGCGGGTGGATCTGTGGTTGCTTTGCCTTTTTAAGGAGCTCTTGCCAGTTGATTGGATCGAGGTGGAGAGGTGGTGCGTCCTGATTGGCTGGGGTGAAGGCGCGGTGATAGGTGATGCCAGAAGAGTCTTACAGGTTGAATTTTCGCCTAGGGCTTCATTACACATGACAGTAACATAAATAACAATGAAACAAACAAAAGTCACATAAAATGTGAACAAAATATTAATTATTAGGTAAAAAAAAAAAAAAAACAAGCAAAAAGTTACAAAATTGGCTTTTTATTGGTTGACCTATAAAATATCTGCACCTGGACTGATGAATCTCTAATGAATCCCTGATATTATTCTGGCAGGTGGACGTTTTTTAAGCATCTTGATGAGGTACAACAGACGGCTGTCCTTGGTGACCCGTCCTGCCTGAGTTTACCTCATCCAGGAGAACTTTGTCTTTTGGGTCGCTCTGGTCTCAGGTGTGTCGCCTCCCAGGCGTTGGCCAAACACGGTGTAGCCCCACTGAGGCTCGTATCGCTTTACAGTGTCAGGAGCCTACCTGTTGTGCTCATGCAGAGCGCTGACCCCAGAGGCGACCTTCGGCCTCAGATTGGCCGGCACCAGGTGACGGTCGGCTTTGTTGGCCAGCTGGAGAAGGAACGAAGCCGAGTCTTCCACTTCCTGTAGCCCAGTGGCTGCTGAGCTGCTGAGACAAGCTCTACTTGCACACCTCACACACACACACACACACCATTAGACCTTGAAGCTGCAGGTGCTGAGTGACGTTGGACTTTACAGAGGAAGTCCTGTCACACACACTGCACTTGTGGTCTTCCAACTCCATTTTGTATAATAAAACAAAACAGAAAGAGATTTCAGAGTAGCTTCTTGTTTTCAAACTACACAAATGGGCTGGACACTAGAAGAGGTGAAAAGGTTCTGCACAAGTGATGAATAATCAGTAGGCTTCGAGGCGTGTACAAGTGAAAAGGGGGCCTGTACGATGAAGCCCCGCTTTGAGGCTTGTGTTGGCTTGCTGAAAACCACGTGACTGGGAACAAACGATGCCTCGCATCACCTGGGTTGTGACTGCTTCATTTTGTGTGTCGGTTTTCAAAATAAAAGCGAGATGAGCCGTGCTGCATCATGGGTTATTGTAGGTCAGCATCAGAGGAGAATATTTGTCTTAAACAATATCTGAAATAAAAGGAACACTGACCAACATATTTAATGTTTATTACTAATGGCACTCATCAAAATGTAATGTTTGTTACTGGTTTTCTGAATTGTCAATTATGATTTTATGATGTAAATCTCTTTGAACTGCATTGTTCCTGAAATGTGCCACATAATTAAACTTTATTGTCTGAAATGGCAAGACAAAAATCTCTGACATCTCAGAATACTTTGAGCTGATCAGTGACAATAAAATTCTTCTTAAATAAAATATAATTTACCCCTCCGCCTCCCAATTTCTCACCTTCTGGAAATTTCCACTATTTGTAGTCTGATCAGCAAAGATATATCAGTCTTGCACAGCAGAAACAGATTTAATGCAGTTGAAAGACTAAAATTCAACAGGTAGCTAAATATAAGGGATCAGAGCCAATTACAAATCCAAGAAAAAGCAAATGCCCCAACAGGCACTGCACTCCCAAGATAATAAAACATCAAATGTTTTTACTGTCAAATCCGTCTATGACACAAAAGAAAACCCAACAAAACCACGGACTTTCAACATATACCAGAATTAGATTGGCTACAAATCATTTTAATTAAAACATATGACAATTAAATATGGTTTCATTGATTCTCCTGTTACTGAACATGAGTTTGATTAAAACTTTGCGACAATATTTAGTAGTTGTTGGAAGTATCCAACTGAGTGACAAGGCTGTTACAGTTTCACCAGAAGATGTCACTAGTGAGCAATGAATGAAGCATTGAGTAATGAACCTTTTTGCAAAGCAGCTTCATGGATCTTCATTTGCCCATCACTACTACCTGCAGCAGCGTTAGACAGCATCTCCTAGGCTGGTGAGTAGCAGCCATGTAAGCAACATGGCTGGCTGACGTACAGCTGGTCATGTGACCCTAAAACCATGCGGTAATTGACAGTGCTTGGTTTATTTTTGTGTTAAAGAAATTAAGGAAAAGAGGATTTTATTTTAAAATAAATCTTTAAATAAAAGTGAATCTAACAAAAATGGAAACAATTATGCTGGTTAAAGTTCTCAAGAACTAAATCAGGAATAGTAACTCCAGAGCTGTAAAGTTTAGATGCTTCATGTTCATTTCTGATGTAAAATAAAGACGAAATGACAGGTATTTTTCTCGAACCTTCATTAAAGAACCACAGACAACGTATATGAATTTTATGGCTAAGCATTTGCAAAAGGAGAAGACTCGCAAACTGCTCCTCCGAGTCATTCACAGAGCGTTCTGCCCTCTCTCTGCTAGAGCAGGCCTTTTTTTTGGGAGAAAACAAAAGTCAGAAAAGATAAATAAAACAGATGGCAAGCTCTATCTAATACACAGGTCACCAAGCTCTTTCCCTTGAGAGCGGAATCTGGAGGGAACAATCAGTTTTCAGATTCTACACAGCAATCAAAAAAGTTTTAGCACAGTACGTCATTACCGATTAACATTAGACTAAATGTTTAACTATTGTTTAGCATTAGACTGAATATGAATAAAACACAAAAAATCTCTAACACAAAACTGAATAAATAACTTCTGGTGTTTCTCTTCATGTGATTTAAAACTCATGTTTTTAGACTCATTTCAGGGAAAATATCAACTGAAGAAACTGAACCATGAATGTAAAGACAGTCAGCCAGGAAATGTTTCTTTTTCATGCATTTATTGATTTATTTTTCATTTCTCAGGTGAAGAGAAAACTCCATTAGGGAGGTGAAGATCAGGTGAGAAGGAAAAAAAAAAAACCCAATTAATTTATTCTAATTCTACAAACATGTGGATCAAACTGATGAAAATACAATTAAAAAATTATATGCGAGAGGAAATTTGATGAGAACATTTTATTTCATGGTAGTTTATGTTTTATTGAATCCCAGTTCTGTATCTTATCCAGTCCAGGTATCTACACACATCCATGATCATAGGTGGTCTCTGACATGCGAAATCTGAGTGACCAAAAGAAATCACACCATAAATCTTGCCGTTGTGCATAGCTGCTCCACCAGCGTCGCCCTGTAGGAAAATTTAAATCAATGTATGTATTTATGTTGTAAAACAGAAAAGTCTTCTAATCGCTGCAGAGAGATATTGAAGAAACAAACTTGCATAGCATATATCCTTGTTTGGTGCTCCAGCATAGAATACATGCCCATATGTCGGATGGATTTGGGAAACCTCAACAACATTCATGTCGACACACTGAAGATGTACTGGAATAGGAGCACCGAGGGATACTGCAGAGAAACATGAGAATCATAAACATGTTCTTCACTTGACCTTCTCTGTAGTAACAGAAACAAAGATTTTATTAACATAACTTCAATATTTCTCTCACATCGCTCATTATTGGGGCCGGTTGTCGTTCCTCCCTCTCCTGCCAGCTGAACAACATCGCCTCTAAAACACAATAAGAATAAAATGTAAAAATACAAGATAATGTAAAAAAATAATTATGAAGAACAATGACAGAACATAAAATGAATCCATGAAGGACTTCATCCACTGACACAGGAGTGTCCACCTCCAGTCCTCAGTGACGGTGTCCTGCGTCCTTTACATGCGTCTCTGGTCCAACACACCTGAGCTAAACGGGTTCTGGTTCTGCTGGTGGCCTGATTACCTGACTCAGGTGTGCTGAAGCAGAGGCAGCAGGACTGGAGGAGTGGAGACAGAAAACCTGAAGTCATGTTATAATCAGAGAAAGACTTACACTTTAAGACGATATAGGCAGTCTGGTAGCTGAGCAACTGGGACATCCGTTACTGGTGTCTGAAGCTTCAGCAACATGATGTCATGCTGGAGGCCGCCGTGAGTACAAGTCACAGGTTTGTCTTGGATTACCTGAATCTGCTGCCCAGCAGTCCATGGATGAACTTTTAACGTTGCTACTTTACTCCTGCAGAAAAGGTTAGATTATAATGAACATACAGAAAACCTGATCATCTGCAGATAAAACTGTCTTCATGTCTCTTTCCTACCATCCTCGGATCCAGCAGTGAGCTGCAGTCAGGATCCACTCAGGGTGGATCAGAGATCCTCCACAGAGGATTTTTGCTTCATCCTTGCTGCTCTCCAGCCGAACATGATACAGACGCTCTGTGTCATCACAGTTTCGACCTCCAATGATTCTCTTCTGCCGAGAAACACCTGAGTTCACTGAAACACCTGAAGAAGAGAAAGGAGGACTTTACTCAGAAACCAGGTGCAAACATGGCTGCAGGAACAGAAAGAGGATAAACAGTTAAAGATTGAAAAGCATCACAGTTTATATGCAAAGAAGTTTCAGTCTGAAACAGAATCAGAGGGAAGTTTGAGAGTCACAGAGAGCAGCAGCCTCCCTGGAACCAGTGGACGCGTCTCCAGTGTCCCCAGTGTCTCCAGTGTTTCAGACTCACCCAGCCCCAGCAGCAGCAGCAGAACCTTCAGCAGAGCCATTGCTGATCCAGCTTCGTGTGAATGTCTGCAGTCCTGCAGCAGCTTTTAAACTCTGTTCACAACTTCCTGCTGGAAAGAAAGCCACCAATCACAGGACAGACAGCGATCTGTCCAATCACAGGACAGACAGCGATCTGCACCGTCATCAGCATACAGAGGAACTTTAACGTCTCATCGTTGTAAAGAAACTTTGAAAAAAAGTTCTTGTTCCATTGACGGATTTCATTAATAACCAAACATTTCCCCCTATTACAACTTAAATAATCAGCCAATGAAACAAGACATTTTTCATCAATATTAAGGAATTGACTCAAAACAATCAACTTCTCTATTTTGCTGCAAAGTTACTTGCAAGTTATTTTTACCTTAAGTGAACTGATAAATTTGAACTAGAAAATAAACTAAAAATAATTGTTTTTTATAAAAGAAAAACCTGGTTTCCAATCGACAAGAATTCACATCTGCCTTTTCTCCAGAAAGTAAAATCATTTTGTTTATTGATGAGCTGTGAAAATGATCAACTTTAGAAACACAAAATGGTTGGCTTTTATTTTGAAAAGAACAATTTTACAGTGCTGGGTGGTGAAGAGCATTTGCATTTGTTGTAAATGCAAATAAAAATTAAAACTCAGAAATTCACCCAATTAAATGAAAAATATTCTGATTTTTAAAACACATTTAAAAGAAAAGAATGGTAAAATTTTAACATATGTGATTCTTTTTATTAAAGACAGACCTCTTTCATCTCCCATGAGTTTTCTTGAATGATTTGATACATTTATGAACACAAGAGGCTGAACAGCAGCACTAAGTGTCAAAGTGACACATTTTATTAGCAAAAGGCCGTTGTCAGTAATCAATAAAAACAATGCAAAAGAACTGCTTTCAATACCATGTATCTTGAAGAGAAAATTAAAGTGAACAATACAAGACAAATACATAAAACCCAAAATAAATATACACAGTACTGAGGCAGATCCTTCATACATTTGTGCACAACTGGTCCTAAACTTCCCCGCTGGTCAGCACAATGTCTGACCGACACACATTCAGAAGTCCATGATTGGATTATCCAGATATTTAAGATGACAATGTCCCAGCGCAAGATGTTTCGGATGAAGAGATGAGTAATGGATTGTGTGCCTGAATGGTGAGATGGAGGGGGAAATGATACAGACCGTCAACCTCCTACCAGACCAGTATGGAGTGATTGTTAGGTTCTCCTGGCCCCAGCCAGTTTTCAGAAGCTCGCCATCCTTTAATCCTACAAAGGGATCCCCTGGCCTGTATTAAAATAAACAGGACCAGTAAATTTTCAGCCTGCTAGTTAACTAGACTTTTTTCAGTTACATACAGAAATAAATGCAATAAATCTAATCTTTCAGACCAAATAAAGATAAACATTCATCTCATTATCTTAAACATGTAGAACTTAAGAAGTTAGATCATACAACAGTTAATGATCACAATTAGCATTGGCTACCACCAACATGCTAAAACAAACAAAACAACATTGTGTTCACTACTCACCAATTCTATCAATAGTTGGGTGCATGACAGCTTCATGTCTCCAAACTCACCGGATTCTCAGATCTACATGATTTTTATATTAAAAGGTTAAAAAGTGCATAACAAGCAAAGGGATGAACTGACTGAAAACACCAACCTGCAGCTCCTTTGTCTCCAGCTCTCCCCCTCACACCTGACTGGGGAAAGCTGGAGCAAGCCTAAATAATTACCTCAGGTGTGTCAATTGGTTGAATGCACTGTGTGACTGACTGTCACTCTAACCAATGGGGCAGCAAGGCGGGACTAAGGGCAGTTTTTTCCTACCCCAGGTTACACTAACAAAGTTCAAGTTAAGGACAAAACATCAATACAATAATAGAAAAAAAGCCCTGATGCCACATTGTGACAAACAAAACAATTGATGTAACTAAAATGTGCTTTGTAAAAGAAACTATGAAACTTATGATTTTATACACAAGAAATACAAGAAATTCAAAAGGAACATTCTGTTATGGACAAAAGGACTCTTTGTCTTTTCTCTGTTTTATCTGTGCACACGTACACAGCTACAGGCTGAACATGTTTGAATACAAAGGGCTCGGCACGTTTGTGGAGTTTGTCACAAAAGATTAAACTATTAATACTGCTAATGGTTTGGAACCAGTCCAGTTTATTTAGAGATAAAGCAAATATGATCTGTCTCTCAAGAAACAACATAGGGGATATGTTATGCATTTATCCCATGGTAAATCAAATCAAATCCAATCAAATCCAATCAAATCCAATCAAACCAAATATTATTTGATTAGGACATTACAGCAGCAAGGCATTACAAAGTGCTTTACATCATATCAAACACAAAAACACAAAGTCATGTAACATAGACTCAACAATCAAAACATTACATCAAGTCAAGTGCCATTGCTTTCTTTGTATACAACAGCAATTAAGTTTTTAGTTTAAGTTCTTGGGTATTAGCAGCAAACAAGATGGTGTATCGGTCAGGATACAGGAAGGAGGACATGAGACTTCCACTTTAACTGGTGATGTGAACTGCTTTATTTTTGCCTTGACACTCAGTGTTTCTAGCAGTATGTAATAACAAATAAATTGCCATTCAGCTAAATATATTACAGCAATAGGGGTCCCAACTAATAAAAATCAAAGATATCTAATAAGAAAAAACTCAACTGTCCATCAGTCAATCAATCACATTTTATTTGTACAGCACATTTCAGCAGGAAAGCATTTCAAAGTGCTTCACATCATTAAACACAAAAACACAGAGTAATGTAACATTAAATAAACAATCAAAAACATTAAAATTCCCGCTGAGTCGAAGTCCTTCAAAATGGCAGGGGGAAAAACAGCGTTGTTTTATACAAATCCACAATATTAATCAAATAACTAAGTTTACATAAGATTACATCATTTGATGTAATTGACCTCAGTGAAACACTATGAGCACAAACAGCCTTTGGCTCAAATTATCATAAGAGGTATTTGGCGCCATCATGTGGCTATATGAAGAAATGTGTTGAGCCATACCTCAACCATACCATACTTTCGCCAGACACAGAGAAACACGCACACAGTATTTTGAAAGTCTTATTTTGGAAGAAACTGATCTGTATTTTTTTATTTTTTTATTTTGTCTGATTTTGTTATTTTTAAATTATGTTATTTATATTAATTATTCTAATTATCTGTCCTTAAAATACCAAAATTTCTACTTAGCAAGACATTTTGGTCCATCTGATAATAATGTAATTCTTCCTTGCATTCCAACTGCAGCAGACAGGAGACATAAAAGTTCTGTTGTAGATTTAATTAAAAATCAAACTTGCAAAAAACAAAGAGCAAGGAACAAAAATAAACCCAAACCAGAGACATGAAGAGACCAAGAGGAAACCAGGGAGAAGGGATGAGGAGCAGTGGCCTGGAGTAACAAGACGAACCGACGAGTAACAGTCTGAGATTTGACTAATTAGAGACGTGATTATATATTCATCTGCTAATAAAAAAAAACATCTGTTTTATGTGGCTAAAAGTTAGTTTGGTGTCAAGTGGAGCTAATATGCTAACAAAGTTTAAGTTAAGGACAAACATTAATTAAAAAAAATAGAAAAAAGCCCTGATTCTATATTGTGAAAAACAAAAAGACTAATGTAACTAATATGTCCTTTGTAAAAGAAACTATGAATCTTGTGATTTTTATAGACAAGAAATGCTACAATAAACTCATAAGGAACACTCTGTTATGGACAAAGGGACTCTTTGTCTTTTCTCTGTTTTATCTGCTCTCGTACACAACTACAGGCTGACATAACCACAACATTTAAGACTGACGACAGTCACAAGAAAAACTGATGAAGGCAGGAAACACATTGGAGAGGAAGCAGAATGAGGAGAAAATAAAGCAGAACTCGCTCTACAATCTTCACTTGGTGTCTCCCCTAAGATGAGCTGAGTGGAGCTCAGCTGGACGGTGAATCTGCTCTGTATCTGATCCATTTGGGTGACCTGGAAACATTTGATGATTTTCTGCACTAAACCCTGTTTTATATTTAACCAACGTTCATTATTTCTCAAGGTAATGACAGTGAAACTGGTAAACAGACCTGGGTGGTGCACAGAGAGCAAAATGGGTGAACTGCAACTTGGTTAGTGATTCTGACAAACTTTATTCATGCAACATGTCTTTATCAATACCAAGATGTGAAATTGGTCATTTTAAAATGGTGATTTTTAAACTCTGTGTTCATCTGCCCATTTTATCAAGATTTGACAAAAATACAGATTTTAAAAAGAACACATAATCAATTATTTATATTTTACATATAATTGCAACATTGTTTTTAAAAAAATTTGAAAGACTTGAAATTCAAAGTTTCATACTTGAGACTTGACTCAGGATGTAAGGATAAAGACTTGAGATTTTCAAAACACTGACTTGGTCCTACTGCTGTAATACAATAATCTTGAACATGTTGTGTTAGTCCTTGACCTGCAGTGGGCTGCTGCATGAATGTGACTTAAACATAGAGTGTATTAAAACCTCTTATTTGTTTTACTGTCTGTAGCCTTGTTGTAGGATTCTTTACAATAAGCCACATGAAATCATATTACATTAAATATGTCAGATATTCAAAGGCCCCTAGAAATGGTTGAATTGTAACACACTCATGAATAAAGGGTTATAAAGAAGCCAAGATAAAGGTTTGTTTTAATGTGCCCTGGTAATGTAATGTAAATGATTTGTTAAGCTGCTAATAGAAAATTAGCTTGATAGCGACCAGGATTGGTCCAGTCCAACAGCCAAACATTTATGATCGGGTCTTTGTGTTTGTGTGAAACTGAGTTTAAACTTTAAATGAGTTGATTCTCATGGTTGGCTCTGTATATTTCTGAGGTATTTTGGCTTCAAAATGTCGTATTTCATAACAATAATTAAAACTTCTCAATGTTTGACATTGTCAAGCAAAATGTTTTCCATCAGACTATATAACTGCTTCATCGATGAACTGCTCTATGCTGTAGATATGTTGTTTGCTGCTGAGTAAAATAATTTTTTACATCAACTTCTAAGTTATGTGAAGCTTCTGTTAAAGTCATTTGAAGGCACAGAATCAGTCCAGTTCCGGTACCGGCCCACATTCTCAGGGGATAAAGACTCACCTGGTATAAATTACATTTTTAGCTATTGGACTAACACTTAAGAGAAATTAATTAAATCAAAGAATGTCATCAATATATGTGTAGGGCTGCACCGGTTGCAGTTTTCTGGTCAATCCCTGGTTACCGATCTTTAAAAAGCCTGACCTTCCCATTTTGATTTTGGTTGATATTAATTGTTTTGGGGTTTTTTTGTCTTAAATATACCAAGAAAGTCACTGAGTTGTCAACAGTGGGATGAATATTGTTAACTGTAAATGTGGAGACCTGACCTGGTGGACCGGTCTGTCGGTCAAACCTCTCATTGTAGAGCAGAAAAGGACAGAGACTGATTTTTAAACATTTGCTGACGAAGATAAGATTAGACGGGTTTCACATGTAAGTATCAGCAGATCACAATCCCCTAAAATTATGGAAATCGGTGCTCAGAAATCAACTGGTTGATAAGTTCAGATAAGGTCAATCAGTTGGCCAATAAATGTATCCTATTATACAAGTATATAATGTAAACAACACTGACAGAGATGAAATAAGTTTATAGCAGGTGTGTGAATAATCTAATGATCAGACTGCTGATTGCAGCCACTCCACATTGTTAGCAGGACTAGAGGGCCCCAAAACCACATTTCGTTTTGGGCCCCATAGGGGAAGATGTTAAGAGACCTGGTGTCTAAACATCATAGAAGAAGAGGCACTAAGAAAACTCTTTTTATAACTTTATGACCTTATAAAAAGTGCTAAGATTAAAATTTAACTGCAAAATATTTCCTATCATTTTTATGGTACATTTGTGTCAAACAGAAGATATCATTAATTTGTTTTGCATCGTTTAAAAGATTTTTGTAAAACTTCTTTCATTGAAGATTTTGACTTTTAAATTGTTTTTAATTTAACTTTGGGTTTCCTTTGTGTCATTAAACGTGATGTTTTATTATTAAGTTGTTAGGTTTTTATTATTTAATAGTTGCACAACTCTTAGGTCGTGGAGTTTAAAGTTCTCTAGAACTAAATCAGGAATAGAAACTCCAGAGCTGCAGAGTTTAGATGCTGCATGTTCATTTCTGATGTAAAATAAAGACAAAAACTGGATAAATAAATTACTTCACATGTTTCTCTTCATGTGATTTAAAACTCATGTTTTTAGACTCATTTCAGGGAAAATATCAACTGAACAAACTGAACCATGAATGTAAAGACAATCATGAAAATTTTTCTTTTTCATGCATTTATTAATTTATTTTTCATTTCTGAGGTGAAAAGAAAACTCCATTAGGGAGGTGAAGATCAGGTGAGACAAAAAACAATTAATTTATTCTAATTCTACAAACGTGGATCAAACTGATGAAGATACAATTTTAAAATTACATGTTAGAAGAAATTTGTTGAGAATTTTATTTCATGGTTTGTGTTTTATTGAATTCCAGTTTTTTGTTTTATCCACTCCATGTATTCACACACATCAATGACTGCAGCTGGTCTCTGACATGCGGAGTGTGGGTGACCAAGAGTAATCACACCATAAATCATGTTGTTGTACATCGCTGCTCCACCATAGTCAGCCTGTGGAAAAAATCACAGCAATATATTTCTTTATGTTGCAAAACAGAAAAAACTTCTAATCACTGCAGGGAGATATTGAAGAAACAAACTTACATAACATACATACTTTATGGGTGCGTCAACATAGAATACATGGCCAAATATTGGGATATAACCGGAAAACTTAACAACTTTCATGTTGACACACTGAAGATGTGATGGAGTAGCAGAACCGATCGCTGTAGAGAAACATGAGAATCATAAACATGTTCTTCACTTGACCTTCTCTGTAGAAACAGAACGATTTTATTGCAATAACTTCAATACTTCTCTCACTTTGCTGATTTATGTGTGCGGTTCTCATTGGTCCCTCTCCTGCCAGCTGAACAGTATCACCTCTAAAACACAAGAAGAATAAAATGTAAAAATACAAGATAACATTGTAGAAAATTAATTATAAAGAACAATGAAAGAACATAAAATGAATCCATGAAGGACTTCATCTACTGACACAGGAGTGTCCACCTCCAGTCCTCAGTGATGGTGTCCTGCGTCCTTTACATGCGTCTCTGGTCCAACACACCTGAGCTAAACAGGTTCTGGTTCTGCTGGTGGCCTGATTACCTGACTCAGGTGTGCTGAAGCAGAGGCAGCAGGACTGGAGGAGTGGAGACAGAAAACCTGAAGTCATGTTATAATCAGAGAAAGACTTACACTTTAAGACGATTGTTGCAGTCTGGTAGCTGAGCAACTGGGAAATCTGTTACTGGTGTCTCAAGCTTCAGCAACATAATGCCATGGTGTTGGTCGCCGTGAGAATACATCTCAGGAGCTTGTCGGATTACCTGACTCTGCTCCCCAGCAGCCGATGGATGAACTCTTAATTTTACTACGTTAGTCCTGCAGAAAAGATTAGATTATAATGAACAGACAGAAAACCTGATCATCTGCAGGTGAACTGTCTTCATGTCTCTTTCCTACCATCCTGGCGAAAACTTCCAGCAGTGAGCTGCAGTCAGGATCCACTGAGAATGGATCAGAGATCCTCCACAGCCAAACTTTCTATTACCTCTCTTGAACTCCAGCTGAACATAATAAAGACGCTCCCTGTCATCACAGTTTTGACCTCCAATGATTCTCTTCTGCCGAGAAACATCTGAGTTCACTGAAACACCTGAAGAAGAAAAAGGAGGACTTTACTCAGAAATCAGGTGCAAACATGGCTGCAGGAACAGAAAGAGGATAAACAGCTAAAGATTGAAAAGCATCACAGTTTATATGCAAAGAAGTTTCAGTCTGAAACAGAATCAGAGAGTCACAGAGAGCAGCAGCCTCCCTGGAACCAGTGGACATGTCTCCAGTGTCCCCAGTGTCTCCAGTGTCTCCAGTGTTTCCATAGTTTCCGACTCACCCAGCCCCAGCAGCAGCAGCAGAATCTTCAGCAGAGCCATTGCTGATCCAGCTTCTTGTGAATGTCTGCAGTCCTGCAGCAGCTTTTAAACTCTGTTCACAACTTCCTGCTGGAAAGAAAGCCACCAATCACAGGACAGACACTGATCTGTCCAATTAAAGGACAGACACTGATCTGTCCAATTAAAGGACAGACACTGATCTGTCCAATCACAGGACAGACACCGATCTGTCCAATCACAGGACAGTCACTGATCTGTCCAATCACAGGACAGACACCGATCTGTCCAATCACAAGACAGACACTGATCTGCAATGTCATCTGCATACAGAGGAACTTTAACATCTCATCATTGTAAAGAAACTTGAAAAAAGTTTATTTCACTAATAACCAAACATTTCCCCCTATTATAACGTAAATAATCAGCCAATAAAACAAGACATTTTTCATCAATATTAAGGAATTGACTCAAAACAATCAACTTCTCTATTTTGCTGCAGTTACTTGTAAGTTATTTTTACCTTATCTTAAGTGAATTCAGAGATTTGTACTAGAAAATAAACTAAAAATAATTGGTTGATTTTTTTATAAAAGAAAAAACTGTTTGGTTTCCAATCAGCAAGAATTCACATCTGCCTTTTCTCCAGAAAGTAAAATCATTTTGTTTATTGATGAGCTGTGAAAATGATCCACTTTAGAAACACAAAATGGTTGGCTTCTTTTATTTTGAAAAGAACAATTTTACAGTGCTGGTTGGTGAAGAGCATTTGCATTTGTTGTAAATGCAAAGTAGAACAAAAAATTAAAACTCACAGAAATTCACCCAATTAAATGAAAAATATTCTGATTTTTAAAACACATTTAAAAGAAAAGAATGGTAAAATTTTAACATATGTGATTCTTTTTATTAAAGACACAGACCTCTTTCATCTCCCATGACTCTTTTCTTTTACAGTTTTTCTTGAGTGATTTGATACATTTATGAACACAAGAGGCTGAACAACAGCACTAAGTGTCAAAGTGACACATTTTATTAGCAAAAGGCTCAAACTGTGCCACAACATTTAAAATAATTAGAGACGTGATTATATATTCATCTGCTAATCGAAGAAAATAAAAGATCTGTTTTATGTGGAAAAAGTTAGTTTGGTATAAAGTGGAGCTAATGTGCCAACAAAGTTCAAGTTAAGGACAAACATCAATACAATAATAGAAAAAAAGCCCTGATGCCACATTGTGAAAAACAAAACGATTGATGTAACTAAAATGTGCTTCGTAAAAGAAACTATGAATTTTATAGACAAGAAATTTTACAAGAAATTCAAAAGGAACATTCTGTTATGGACAAAAGGACTCTTTGTCTTTTCTCTGTTTTATCTGTGCCACGTACACAGCTACAGGCTGAACATGTTTGAATACAAAGGGCTCGGCACGTTTATGGAGTTTGTCACAAAAGATTAAACTATTAATACTGCTAATGGTTTGGAACCAGTCCAGTTTATTTAGAGATAAAGCAAATATGATCTGTCTCTCAAGAAACAATTTAGGGGATATGTTATGCATTTATCCCATGGTAAATCAAATCAAATCAAAGATACTGAGATACTGACCAAATACATGTAAACATTTGAATATGAGGAAAGTTGCAAAACAATTTGTAAAAAATATTTTCACCAAGTTTTCTTTCATTTTTCTTCAATATTTAAGAATATCATGAACTGTAGTAAAATCTCATTGGATAATTCCACATCTTTTGAGTATCTTGGAATTGAAGTAATAGGCCACAAACGAACTTTGACAATAACTTTATACAAAAGTCCAACATATATGGAAAATTTCTTTACGGACTTGAATGAACTTCTGTCTCTCATATGCATTGATTATGATTGTTTAATAATTGTCGGTGATTTCAACATTCATGTTGACAACCTCCAAGACCGAGGGGCAAAAAAGCTGTTTAATATATTAGAGAGTTTTGGTTTAACACAACATGTCAAACATGCAACACACACTCATGGACACACACTGGACCTGGTTATCAATAAACTTCACGTTTATTATGACATCTACAAAGAAAGACTACGTAAGTATCACATAACACTAAAAAAGACTTTCTTTGCAGATGTCATAAACAAAACCGTTAACAACGCTCAAGCTCTATTTGCTACTGTTGACAGGCTCACAAACCCTCCTATGATGTTACCATCTGAATTTCAATCTAATGCCACCTGCAACAAGTTCTGCAGTTTCTTTTCATAAAAATTTCAAAAGATCAGAGGATTAATCTGCACATCCACTCCAAAGCCAGTACCACTGCTGGGCCCAAGCAAAACAAATGCAGGAAAAATGACCCAATTTCAACTACTTCATTTTAAAACCCTAGAAGAAATTGTAAGTCAATTAAGCTCCAGTTCCTGCTGTCTGGATGTCCTACCCACACATTTCTTTAAGAAAGTTTTGCCTGTCGTTGCTAATGATCTGATCCAAAGAGTGAACTCATCGCTCTCTTCAGGTGTTTTCCCCAAGGCTTTGAAAACAGCAGTTATCAAGCCACTGATAAAAAAGAACAATCTGGACAAATC